>NC_056458.1:48942485-48984985 GCF_018296145.1 Oncorhynchus tshawytscha | reverse complement strand
TTGAGATATGACCCAGGGGGTCAGACCAGAAGACTGGAGACATTGTTTCGTAGGGGCGTGGTGTTTAAATCGTTATTTTTAGCAACCCGTGAGTGTAAATGTCATTCCTGTTAATCTGTTCTGTTGCATTTTCAGGTCAAATGGTTACAGAAGTGTATGAGTTCCCTAAAAGCCTTAATAAACTTTAATGTTGGGATACAGTAAATTGTATTCTTTATTAGACAAAGAGGAATTATACCTTAATATAATATGTCAGAAAAAGTGTTAATAATATTGAAGAATGTAAAAAATAACAGAAATTCCATTAACATTCATATAAACTTAACAGGATGAACAGGAGGAATGACATTTACACTCACGGGCGGCCAAAAACATCTAGCTCAAAGACACGCCCCTAATAAGCCACGTTTCCTGAAAATAAACTAAGGATTACAGGCAGACCCAGCTGCTAGATCAACCCAGCATGAGAGTAAAAAATACCCAGCTGATGGCTAAATTAACCCATGTTTGGGTAATCCCAACAGACCAACATGTTGGGCTATTCACACAACCCAACTGGCTGGGTAAAAATAACGCAAAATGTGTTCTGTCCACTATTTAATCAAATCAAATTTATTTATATAGACCTTCGTACATCAGCTGATATCTCAAAGTGCTGTACAGAAACCCAGCCTAAAACCCCAAACAGCAAGCAATGCAGGTGTAGAAGCACGGTGGCTAGGAAAAACTCCCTAGAAAGGCCAAAACCTAGGAAGAAACCTAGAGAGGAACCAGGCTATTTGGGGTGGCCAGTCCTCTTCTGGTTGTGCCGGGTGGAGATTATAACAGAACATGGCCAAGATGTTCAAATGTTCATAAATGACCAGCATGGTCGAATAATAGTAAGGCAGAACAGTTGAAACTGGAGCAGCAGCACAGTCAGGTGGACTGGGGACAGCAAGGAGTCATCATGTCAGGTAGTCCTGGGGCACGGTCCTAGGGCTCAGGTCCTCCGAGAGAGAGAAAGAAAGAGAGAATTAGAGAGAGCATATGTGGGGTGGCCAGTCCTCTTCTGGCTGTGCCGGGTGGAGATTATAACAGAACATGGCCAAGATGTTCAAATGTTCATAAATGACCAGCATGGTTGAATAATAGTAAGGCAGAACAGTTGAAAATGGAGCAGCAGCATGGCCAGGTGGACTGGGGACAGCAAGGAGTCATCATGTCAGGTAGTCCTGGGGCATGGTCCTAGGGCTCAGGTCAGTTGAAACTGGAGCAGCAGCATGGCCAGGTGGACTGGGGACAGCAAAGAGTCATCATGTCAGGTAGTCCTGGGGCATGGTCCTAGGGCTCAGGTCAGGTCCTCCGAGAGAGAGAAAGAAAGAGAGAAGGAGAAAATTAGAGAACGCACACTTAGATTCACACAGGACAGCGAATAGGACAGGAGAAGTACTCCAGATATAACAAACTGACCCTAGCCCCCCGACACATAAACTACTGCAGCATAAATACTGGAGGCTGAGACAGGAGGGGTCAGGAGACACTGTGGCCCCATCTGAGGACACCCCCGGACAGGGCCAAACAGGAAGGATATAACCCCACCCACTTTGCCAAAGCACAACCAACGCTGGGTTACCTAATAGCCCAACATGTGTTCTGTCCACTATTTAACCAACGCTGGGTTACCTAATAACCCAACATGTGTTCTGTCCACTATTTAACCAACACTGGGTTACCTAATAACCCAACATGTGTTCTGTCCACTATTTAACCAACACTGGGTTACCTAATAGCCCAACATGTGTTCTGTCCACTATTTAACCAACGCTGGGTTACCTAATAACCCAACATGTGTTCTGTCCACTATTTAACCAACACTGGGTTACCTAATAACCCAACATGTGTTCTGTCCACTATTTAACCAACACTGGGTTACCTAATAGCCCAACATGTGTTCTGTCCACTATTTAACCAGCGCTGGGTTACCTAATAACCCAGGGTCGACAGAATACATTCTCAACTGTATTTTTGCATTGTGACTGAACACATCAAACCTTTAGAATAGTCCTGTGACCCACCAGAAATGTCTTCAAGCTGTTTTCTAAACTCAACTCAGACTTTAGCCACCACCCATTTAGATGAAATGCTCCTGTAGACCACTTCAACAGGAACTAGGAAGCTGTGTGCACAACGTATAGATCCAGGTTCTACTTCAGCAGTCTAGAACCAGGTTCTACTTCAGCAGTCTAGAACCAGGTTCTACTTCAGCAGTCGAGAACCAGGTTCTACTTCAGCAGTCGAGAACCAGGTGCTACTTCAGCAGTCTAGAACCAGGTTCTACTTCAGCAGTCTAGAACCGGGTGCTACTTCAGCAGTCGAGAACCAGGTTCTACTTCAGCAGTCGAGAACCAGGTTCTACTTCAGCAGTCGAGAACCATGTTCTACTTCAGCAGTCTGGATCCAGGTGCTACTTCAGCAGTCGAGAACCAGGTTCTACTTCAGCAGTCTGGGTCCAGGTGCTACTTCAGCAGTCGAGAAACAGGTTCTACTTCAGCAGTCTGGATCCAGGTGCTACTTCAGCAGTCTAGAAACAGGTGCTACTTCAGCAGTCTAGAAACAGGTGCTACTTCAGCAGTCTAGGACCGGGTGCTACTTCAACACCTGGATGTAGCCAATTACTACATGTGTTAGAATGTTTGGATTTTGTGTCTCGTGGGGCTTGAGGACGACCGGCGAAATGAAATCAAAGCTCAAGGTGTCATTCAGCCTTAAAATTCCCTCCGACTTTAATCTAAAATAAACACTCCAATTATCTAGCTGACCTCAATAATTTAATTTAGTTTTCAGTGAACTCTTGGATGCTGTGCACCTGTTTGAGGTTACAAGCAAAGGTAAGTGGATGTTGTGTGTGTGTGTGTGTGTGTGTGTGTGTGTGTGTGTGTGTGTGTGTGTGTGTGTGTGTGTGTGTCTTGGTGCTGTGACCTATGTGCAAAGTTAACTTTGTTTCAGCAAATGAGAATTTATTTGTTGCGGTGAACTGTGCTGTATGTTGACCAGAGGTGCACCTAGCTAGATTGGATAGAATATAGCCTGTTGATCACATTTAGTGCTGCAAATGCATACACACACACACATACGCACATGCACACGCACACACACACACACACACATACAGACACAGACACAGACAAACACACACGAACACAGACAATCACACACACACACCTAGACAAACACACAGACAAACAACACACACACACACACACACACACACACACACACACACACACACACACACACACACACACACACACACACACACAGACACACACACACACACACACACACACACACACACACAGAGACAGACAGAGACAGACTCACACACACACACACAATCTCTTCCGTACTCTGTTGATCCTGTACAATGTTATCTGCCACAGGCTGCAGTAGGTTGTTTTTTCAGAAGTCCAGAATGGCACCCTATTATCTAAACAATCCCTTGTATGCTAATTGTGACCAGGGCCCTGCCATTTAGCTGTAGATAGCTCTGTAAGGGCTGCAACATCAAGAGTATCAGCGCCTCTGATACAACGTTTCAAGAATGTAGTCAACAAGCCCTGACAGATCAAACTGAGTACGACAGTCAACAAGCCCTGATAGATCAGATTGAGGACGACAGTCAACAAACCCTGACAGATCAGATTGAGGACGACAGTCAACAAGCCCTGATAGATCAGATTGAGGACGACAGTCAACAAACCCTTATAGATCACACTGAGGACGACAGTCAACAAGCCCTGATAGATCACACTGAGGACGACAGTCAACAAGCCCTGATAGATCAGACTGAGGACGACAGTCAACAAGCCCTGACAGATCACACTGAGGACGACAGTCAACAAGCCCTGATAGATCACACTGAGGACGACAGTCAACAAGCCCTGACAGATCAGACTGAGGACGACAGTCAACAAGCCCTGATAGATCACACTGAGGACGACAGTCAACAAGCCCTGACAGATCAGACTGAGGACGACAGTCAACAAGCCCTGACAGATCACACTGAGGACGACAGTCAACAAGCCCTGACAGATCACACTGAGGACGACAGTCAACAAGCCCTGATAGATCACACTGAGGACGACAGTCAACAAGCCCTGATAGATCAGACTGAGGACGACAGTCAACAAGCCCTGATAGATCAGACTGAGGACGACAGTCAACAAACCCTGACAGATCACACTGAGGACGACAGTCAACAAGCCCTGATAGATCACACAGGATTTTACTGCTGTAATTCATCAGAACTTCCACCTTCAGGGCTTCAGACCTGCAATACGTTTGAATTACAAATTAACCTTTTTGTCCCAATTGTAATTGACAACCTAAATAAAGACAAACAATAAAGCCTTCGTGATAGCGGTGTCATTCCTTGTTTTGGAGGGCCATGCATGTAAACTGCCGAAAATCAGAGCACTTGAAACCTTTAACTCAAAAAGTCCTCCCCATGTAAATCAAATGAAAATTAATTACATTGATTTCAGATTTCAAAGCCATCGTTATGAAAACCACAGACACATAACAAGATTATCCTCTATGGTAATTTAAAAAAGCACAAACAGTTATTTCCTTTATAGTGCACAATTTTCTTACCAGGGCCAATGGGTCTCTCGTCAAAGTAGTGCTCTATATATAGGGGATAGGGTGCCATTCGGGACTATCCCATCAGAGTACGGTACCAGATGTGCCCCATCCCACTACTATAACCTGCTTGGATTAATATTACATCTAAATGTATGAAATACAGGCTTGGTGATACGGGGCTTTGTGATAACTAGGAGCAGCTGAAAGGCACAAGGCAAAAACCCAGCACTTCATTTCCCCTCCATTGTTTCTGCAGGATCTTCGTTGTTGCTATTTTGTGTTTGACGTGTAAAGAGGCTCTCTTTTTTAGAGGCAGAGAGAGAGAGAGAAGCAGAGAGAGAGAGAGAAGCAGAGAGAGAGAGAGAGACAGTTTGAGAGAGAAGCAGAGAGAGAGAGAGAGAGAGAGAAGCAGAGAGACAGAGAGAGAGAGAAGCAGAGAGAGAGAAGCAGAGAGAGAGAGAGAGAGAGAAAAGCAGAGAGAGAGGCAGAGAGAGAAGCAGAGAGAGAGAAACAGAGAGAGGCAGAGAGAGAAGCAGAGAGAGAAGCAGAGAGAGAAGCAGAGAGAGAGGCAGAGAGAGAAGCAGAGAGAGAGGCAGAGAGAGAAGCAGATGGGAGAAGCAGAGAGAGAGAGGCAGAGAGAGAAGCAGAGAGAGAGAGGAAGAGAGAGCGGCAGAGAGAGATAAAGACAGAGAGAGAGACAGAGAGGCAGAGCGAGAGATGAAAGAAGGCAGACAAAGTGACAGAGTGAGAAAGGAGAGAAAATAGGGTAATGATACCTACTGGGAACAGACATCAGGTGGTGATACCCACTGGGAACAGACCTCAGGTAATGATACCTACTGGGAACAGACCTCAGGTAATGATACCCACTGGGAACAGACCTCAGGTAATGATACCTACTGGGAACAGACCTCAGGTAATGATACCCACTGGGAACAGACCTCAGGTAATGATACCCACTGGGAACAGACCTCAGGTAGTGATACCCACTGGGAACAGACGTCAGGTAATGATACCCACTGGGAACAGACGTATAATAATGATACCCACTGGGAACAGACCTCAGGTAGTGATACCCACTGGGAACAGACCTCAGGTAGTGATACCCACTGGGAACAGACATCAGGTAGTGATACCCACTGGGAACAGACCAAAGGTAGTGATACCCACTGGGAACAGATGTCAGGTAATGATACCCACTGGGAACAGACGTATAATAATGATACCTACTGGGAACAGACCTCAGGTAATGATACCCACTGGGAACAGACGTCAGGTAATGATACCTACTGGGAACAGACCTCAGGTAATGATACCCACTGGGAACAAACGTCAGGTAATGATACCCACTGGGAACAGACGTCAGGTAATGATACCCACTGGGAACAGACCTCAGGTAATGATACCCACTGGGCACAGACCTCAGGTAATGATACCCACTGGGAACAGAAGTCAGGTAATGATACCCACTGGGAACAGACCTCAAGTAATGATAACCACTGGGAACAGACTTCAGGTAATGATACCCACTGGGAACAGACGTCAGGTAATGATACCTATTGGGAACAGACATCAGGTAATGATACCCACTGGGAACAGATGTATAATAATGATAGCCACTGGGAACAGACCTCAGGTAATGATACCCACTGGGAACAGACCTCAAGTAATGATACCCACTGGGAACAGACGTCAGGTAATGATACCCACTGGGAACAGACGTCAGGTAATGATACCCACTGGGAACAGACGTCAGGTAATGATACCCACTGGGAACAGACGTATAATAATGATACCCACTGGGAACAGACCTCAGGTAATGATACCCACTGGGAACAGACCTCAGGTAATGATACCCACTGGGAACAGACGTATAATAATGATACCCACTGGGAACAGACGTCAGGTAATGATACCCACTGGGAACAGACGTCAGGTAATGATACCCACTTGGAACAGACATCAGGTAATGATACCCACTGGGAACAGACGTCAGGTAATGATACCCACTGGGAACAGACGTCAGGTAATGATACCCACTGGGAACAGACGTCAGGTAATGATACCCACTGGGAACAGACCTCAGGTAATGATACCTATTGGGAACAGACATCAGGTAATGATACCCACTGGGAACAGATGTATTACAATGATACCCACTGGGAACAGACGTCAGGTAATGATACCCACTGGGAACAGACGTCAGGTAATGATACCCACTGGGAACAGACGTATAATAATGATACCCACTGGGAACAGACCTCAGGTAATGATACCCACTGGGAACAGACCTCAGGTAATGATACCCACTGGGAACAGACCTCAGGTAATGATACCCACTGGGAACAGACGTCAGGTAATGATACCCACTGGGAACAGACGTATAATAATGATACCCACTGGGAACAGACCTCAGGTAATGATACCCACTGGGAACAGACCTCAGGTAATGATACCCACTGGGAACAGACGTATAATAATGATACCCACTGGGAACAGACCTCAGGTAATGATACCCACTGGGAACAGACGTCAGGTAATGATACCTACTGGGAACAGACGTCAGGTAATGATACCTACTGGGAACAGACCTCAGGTAATGATACCTACTGGGAACAGACATCAGGTAATGATACCCACTGGGAACAGACCTCAGTTAATGATACCCACTGGGAACAGACGGCAGGTAATGATACCCACTGGGAACAGACATCAGGTAATGATACCTACTGGGAACAGACGTCAGGTAATGATACCCACTGGGAACAGACATCAGGTAATGATACCCACTGGGGAAAGACGTCAGGTAATGATACACACTGGGCACAGACCTCAGGTAATGATACCCACTGGGAACAGACGTCAGGTAATGATACCCACTGGGAACAGACGTCAGGTAATGATACCCACTGGGAACAGACGTCAGGTAATGATACCCACTGGGAACAGACCTCAAGTAATGATAACCACTGGGAACAGACGTCAGGTAATGATACCCACTGGGCACAGACATCAGGTAATGATACCCACTGGGAACAGACGTCAGGTAATGATACCCACTGGGAACAGACGTCAGGTAATGATACCCACTGGAAACAGTCATCAGGTAATGATACCTATTGGGAACAGACATCAGGTAATGATACCCACTGGGAACAGATGTATAATAATGATACCCACTGGGAACAGACCTCAGGTAATGATACCCACTGGGAACAGACGTCAGGTAATGATACCCACTGGGAACAGACGTCAGGTAATGATACCCACTGGGAACAGACGTATAATAATGATACCCACTGGGAACAGACCTCAGGTAATGATATCCACTGGGAACAGACGTCAGGTAATGATACCCACTGGTAACAGACGACAGGTAATGATACCCACTGGGAACAGACCTCAGGTAATTATTCCCACTGGGAACAGACCTCAGGTAATGATACCCACTGGGAACATACGTCAGGTAATGATACCCACTGGGAACAGACCTCAGGTAATGATAGCCACTGGGAACAGACGTCAGGTAATGATACCCACTGGGCACAGACATCAGGTAATGATACCCACTGGGAACAGACGTCAGGTAATGATACCCACTGGGCAAAGACATCAGGTAATGATACCCACTGGGAACAGACGTCAGGTAATGATACCCACTGGGAACAGACATCAGGTAATGATACCCACTGGGCACAGACCTCAGGTAATGATACCCACTGGGAACAGACGTCAGGTAATGATACCCACTGGGAACAGACGTCAGGTAATGATACCCACTGGGAACAGACCTCAGGTAATGATACCTATTGGGAACAGACATCAGGTAATGATACCTACTGGGAACAGACGTCAGGTAATGATACCCACTGGGAACAGACCTCAGGCAATGATACCCACTGGGAACAGAAGTATAATAATGATACCCACTGGGAACAGACGTCAGGTAGTGATACCCACTGGGAACAGACCTCAGGTAGTGATGCCTACTGGGAACAGACGTCTAATAATGATACCCACTGGGAACAGACCTCAGGTAATGATACCCACTGGGAACAGACCTCAGGTAGTGATACCCACTGGGAACAGACGTCAGGTAATGATACCCACTGGGAACAGACCTCAGGTAATGATACCTACTGGGAACAGACGTCAGGTAATGATAACCACTGGGAACAGACGTCAGGTAATGATACCCACTGGGAACAGACGTCAGGTAATGATACCCACTGGGAACAGACGTCAGGTAATGATACCCACTGGGAACAGACGTCGGGTAATGATACCCACTGGGAACAGACTTCAGGTAATGATACCTACTGAGAACAGACGTCAGGTAATGATACCTATTGGGAACAGACGTATAATAATGATACCTACTGGGAACAGACGTCAGGTAATGATACCCACTGGGAACAGACATCAGGTAATGCTACCTATTGGGAACAGACCTCAGGTAGTGATACCCAATGGGAACAGACCTCAGGTAGTGATACCTATTGGGAACAGACCTCAGGTAGTGATACCCACTGGGAACAGACCTCAGGGAGTGATACCCACTGGGAACAGACATCAGGTAGTGATACCCACTGGGAACAGACATCAGGTAGTGATACCTACTGGGAACAGACATCAGTTAATGATACCTGCTGGGAACAGACGTCAGGTAATGATACCCACTGGGAACAGACTTATAATAATGATACCCACTGGGAACAGACGTATAATAATGATACCCACTGGGAACAGACGTCATGTAATGATACCCACTGGGAACAGACTTATAATAATGATACCTATTGGGAACAGACGTATAATAATGATAGCCACTGGGAACAGACGTCAGGCAGTGATACCTATTGGGAACAGACCTCAGGTAGTGATACCCACTGGGAACGGACCTCAGGTAGTGATACCTACTGGGAACAGACCTCAAGTAATGATACCCACTGGGAACAGACCTCAGGTAGTGATACCTACTGGGAACAGACCTCAAGTAATGATACCAACTGGGAACAGACCTCAGGTAGTGATACCTATTGGGAACAGACCTCAGGTAGTGATACCCACTGGGAACAGACCTCAGGTAGTGATACCTACTGGGAACAGACCTCAAGTAATGATACCAACTGGGAACAGACCTCAGGTAGTGATACCTACTGGGAACAGACATCTAATAATGATACCCACTGGGAACAGACCTCAGGTAATGATACCCACTGGGAACAGACCTCAGGTAGTGATACCCACTGGGAACAGACGTCAGGTAATGATACCTACTGGGAACAGACCTCAGGTAATGATACCCACTGGGAACAGACGTCAGGTAATGATACCTACTGGGAACAGACGTCAGGTAATGATACCCACTGGGAACATACCTCAGGTAATGATACCCACTGGGAACATACCTCAGGTAGTGATACCCACTGGGCACAGACCTCAGGTAATGATACCCACTGGCAACAGACATCAGGTAATGATACCCACTGGGAACAGACGTATAATAATGATACCTACTGGGAACAGACGTCAGGTAATGATACCCACTGGGAACAGACCTCAGGTAATGATACCTACTGGGAACAGACCTCAGGTAGTGATACCCACTGGGAACAGACGTCAGGTAATGATACCCACTGGGAACAGACGTCAGGTAATGATACCCACTGGGAACAGACGTCAGGTAATGATACCCACTTGGAACAGACGTATAATAATGATACCTACTGGGAACAGACGTCAGGTAATGATACCTACTGGGAACAGACGTCAGGTAATGATACCTACTGGGAACAGACCTCAGGTAGTGATACCTGCTGGGAACAGACCTCAGGTAGTGATACCTACTGGGAACAGACATCAGGTAATGATACCTACTGGGAACAGACCTCAGGTAGTGATACCTACTGGGAACAGACCTTAGGTAGTGATACCCACTGGGAACAGACATCAGGTAGTGATACCCACTGGGAACAGACATCGGGTAGTGATACCTACTGGGAACAGACATCAGTTAATGATACCTGCTGGGAACAGACGTCAGGTAATGATACCCACTGGGAACAGACTTATAATAATGATACCCACTGGGAACAGACGTATAATAATGATACCCACTGGGAACAGACGTCATGTAATGATACCCACTGGGAACAGACTTATAATAATGATACCTATTGGGAACAGACGTATAATAATGATAGCCACTGGGAACAGACGTCAGGCAGTGATACCTATTGGGAACAGACCTCAGGTAGTGATACCCACTGGGAACAGACCTCAGGCAGTGATACCTATTGGGAACAGACCTCAGGTAGTGATACCCACTGTGAACGGACCTCAGGTAGTGATACCTACTGGGAACAGACCTCAGGTAGTGATACCTACTGGGAACAGACCTCAAGTAATGATACCAACTGGGAACAGACCTCAGGTAGTGATACCTACTGGGAACAGACATCTAATAATGATACCCACTGGGAACAGACCTCAGGTAATGATACCCACTGGGAACAGACCTCAGGTAGTGATACCCACTGGGAACAGACGTCAGGTAATGATACCTACTGGGAACAGACCTCAGGTAATGATACCCACTGGGAACAGACGTCAGGTAATGATACCTACTGGGAACAGACGTCAGGTAATGATACCCACTGGGAACATACCTCAGGTAATGATACCCACTGGGAACATACCTCAGGTAGTGATACCCACTGGGCACAGACGTATAATAATGATACCCACTGGGAACAGACCTCAGGTAGTGATACCTACTGGGAACAGACCTCAAGTAATGATACCAACTGGGAACAGACGTCATGTAATGATACCCACTGGGAACAGACTTATAATAATGATACCTATTGGGAACAGACGTATAATAATGATAGCCACTGGGAACAGACGTCAGGCAGTGATACCTATTGGGAACAGACCTCAGGTAGTGATACCCACTGGGAACGGACCTCAGGTAGTGATACCTACTGGGAACAGACCTCAAGTAATGATACCCACTGGGAACAGACCTCAGGTAGTGATACCTACTGGGAACAGACCTCAAGTAATGATACCAACTGGGAACAGACCTCAGGTAGTGATACCTATTGGGAACAGACCTCAGGTAGTGATACCCACTGGGAACAGACCTCAGGTAGTGATACCTACTGGGAACAGACCTCAAGTAATGATACCAACTGGGAACAGACCTCAGGTAGTGATACCTACTGGGAACAGACATCTAATAATGATACCCACTGGGAACAGACCTCAGGTAATGATACCCACTGGGAACAGACCTCAGGTAGTGATACCCACTGGGAACAGACGTCAGGTAATGATACCTACTGGGAACAGACCTCAGGTAATGATACCCACTGGGAACAGACGTCAGGTAATGATACCTACTGGGAACAGACGTCAGGTAATGATACCCACTGGGAACATACCTCAGGTAATGATACCCACTGGGAACATACCTCAGGTAGTGATACCCACTGGGCACAGACCTCAGGTAATGATACCCACTGGCAACAGACATCAGGTAATGATACCCACTGGGAACAGACGTATAATAATGATACCTACTGGGAACAGACGTCAGGTAATGATACCCACTGGGAACAGACCTCAGGTAATGATACCTACTGGGAACAGACCTCAGGTAGTGATACCCACTGGGAACAGACGTCAGGTAATGATACCCACTGGGAACAGACGTCAGGTAATGATACCCACTGGGAACAGACGTCAGGTAATGATACCCACTTGGAACAGACGTATAATAATGATACCTACTGGGAACAGACGTCAGGTAATGATACCTACTGGGAACAGACGTCAGGTAATGATACCTACTGGGAACAGACCTCAGGTAGTGATACCTGCTGGGAACAGACCTCAGGTAGTGATACCTACTGGGAACAGACATCAGGTAATGATACCTACTGGGAACAGACCTCAGGTAGTGATACCTACTGGGAACAGACCTTAGGTAGTGATACCCACTGGGAACAGACATCAGGTAGTGATACCCACTGGGAACAGACATCGGGTAGTGATACCTACTGGGAACAGACATCAGTTAATGATACCTGCTGGGAACAGACGTCAGGTAATGATACCCACTGGGAACAGACTTATAATAATGATACCCACTGGGAACAGACGTATAATAATGATACCCACTGGGAACAGACGTCATGTAATGATACCCACTGGGAACAGACTTATAATAATGATACCTATTGGGAACAGACGTATAATAATGATAGCCACTGGGAACAGACGTCAGGCAGTGATACCTATTGGGAACAGACCTCAGGTAGTGATACCCACTGGGAACAGACCTCAGGCAGTGATACCTGGGAACAGACCTCAGGTAGTGAACAGACCTCAGGTAGTGATACCCACTGGGAACAGACCTCAGGTAGTGATACCTACTGGGAACAGACCTCAGGTAGTGATACCTACTGGGAACAGACCTCAAGTAATGATACCAACTGGGAACAGACCTCAGGTAGTGATACCTACTGGGAACAGACATCTAATAATGATACCCACTGGGAACAGACCTCAGGTAATGATACCCACTGGGAACAGACCTCAGGTAGTGATACCCACTGGGAACAGACGTCAGGTAATGATACCTACTGGGAACAGACCTCAGGTAATGATACCCACTGGGAACAGACGTCAGGTAATGATACCTACTGGGAACAGACGTCAGGTAATGATACCCACTGGGAACATACCTCAGGTAATGATACCCACTGGGAACATACCTCAGGTAGTGATACCCACTGGGCACAGACGTATAATAATGATACCCACTGGGAACAGACGTCAGGTAATGATACCCACTGGGAACAGACATCAGGTAATGATACCCACTGGGAACAGACGTATAATAATGATACCCACTGGGAACAGACGTCAGGTAATGATACCCACTGGGAACAGACATCAGGTAATGATACCCACTTGGAACAGACGTATAATAATGATACCTACTGGGAACAGACGTCAGGTAATGATACCCACTGGGAACAGACCTCAGGTAATGATACCTACTGGGAACAGACCTCAGGTAGTGATACCCACTGGGAACAGACGTCAGGTAATGATACCCACTGGGAACAGACGTCAGGTAATGATACCCACTGGGAACAGACGTCAGGTAATGATACCCACTTGGAACAGACGTATAATAATGATACCTACTGGGAACAGACGTCAGGTAATGATACCTACTGGGAACAGACCTCAGGTAGTGATACCTACTGGGAACAGACCTCAGGTAGTGATACCTACTGGGAACAGACCTCAGGTAGTGATAGCCATTGGGAACAGACCTCAGGTAGTGATACCTACTGGGAACAGACCTCAGGTAGTGATACCCACTGGGAACAGACCTCAGGTAATGATACCCACTGGGAACAGACCTCAGGTAATGATACCCACTGGGAACAGACCTCAGGTAATGATACCCACTGGGAACAGACCTCAGGTAATGATACCCACTGGGAACAGACGTATAATAATGATACCAGCTCAGTGGTGCAGAAGGCGGAGGAAGTTAAATCTTTATGATACTAATTTAAAACTCTATTTTTACACACTTTTAATCCTGGGAAAATGTCCAGAATAGGACGGTACACTGTCTCTCACTCCTTTCACCGTTAATAAAGCACTGCTGCATATTTAAAAAGCCCGAAACTGAGAGGGGAGAAGGGAGACAAGCATTTCACATCACGCGCAATAACATCTGCTATCCATGTGTATGTGACCAATAAAATGTGATTTGATTTAAGAAGGAGATGCAGAGAGGGGAGGGGAGACGGGTCTCTAATGTTGAGAGAACATGGTGAAAACGATAAAACATAAAAACAGGAAAATACTTTTGCCCCTTGAGAGATGAGACAGAGGAATGAGTGAGCAGCATTGGAATCTTTAGTGGATGTACAGGGATGGAGGAAAGGGGAGGATAGAGGGATGGAGGAAAGGGGAGGATAGAGGGATGGATGGGAGGGTAGGATAGAGGGATGGAGGGGAGGGTAGGATAGAGGGATGGAGGAAAGGGGAGGATAGAGGGATGGATGGGAGGGTAGGATAGAGGGATGGAGGAAAGGGGAGGATAGGGGATGGAGGAAAGGGGAGGATAGCGAGATGGAGGGGAGGGTAGGATAGAGGGATGGAGGGGAGGGTAGGATAGAGGGATGGAGGAAAGGGGAGGATAGAGGGATGGAGGAAAGGGGAGGATAGAGGGATGGAGGAAAGGGGAGGATAGAGGGATGGAGGAAAGGGGAGGATAGAGGGATGGAGGAAAGGGGAGGATAGAGGGATGGAGGAAAGGGGAGGATAGAGGGATGGAGGAAAGGGGAGGATAGAGGGATGGAGGGGAGGGTAGGATAGAGGGATGGAGGAGAGAGGAGGATAGAGGGATGGAGGAGAGAGGAGGATAGAGGGATGGAGGAGAGAGGAGGATAGAGAGATGGAGGATAGAGGGATGGAGGAAAGGGGAGGATAGAGGGTGGAGGGGAGAGGAGGATAGAGGGATGGAGGAGAGGGGAGGATAGAGGGATGGAGGGGAGATGAGGATAGAGGGATGGAGGAGAGGGAGGATAGAAGGATGGAGGAGAGGGGGGGGGAGGGGAGAGGGATGGAGGGGAGAGGAGGATAGAGGGATGGAGGAGAGGGGAGGGGAGAGGGATGGAGGGGAGAGGAGGATAGAGGGATGGAGGAGAGGGGAGGATGGAGGGGAGAGGAGGATAGAGGGATGGAGGGGAGAGAAGGATAGAGGGATGGAGGGGAGGGGAGGATAGAGGTATGGAGGGGATAGGAGGATAGAGGGATGGAGGGGAGGGAGGATATAGGGATGGAGGAGAGGGGAGGATAGAGGGATGGAGGAGAGGGGAGGATAGAGGGATGGAGGAGAGGGGAGGATAGAGGGATGGAGGAGAGGGGAGGATAGAGGGATGGAGGAGAGGGGAGGATAGAGGGATGGAGGAGAGGGGGGATAGAGGGATGGAGGAGAGGGGAGGATAGAGGGATGGAGGAGAGGGGGATAGGGGGATGGAGGGGAGAGGAGATGGATAGAGGGAGGGGACAGAGAAGAGATGGATAGAGAGATGGAGGAGAGAGGAGATGGATAGAGGGATGGAGAATAGAGGAGATGGATAGAGAGATGGAGGAGAGAGGAGATGGATAGAGAGATGGAGAAGAGAGGAGATGGATAGAGAGATGGAGAAGAGAGGAGATGGATAGAGAGATGGAGAAGAGAGGAGATGGATAGAGAGATGGAGGAGAGAGGAGATGGATAGAGAGATGGAGGAGAGAGGAGATGGATAGAGAGATGGAGGAGAGAGGAGATGGATAGAGAGAGGGAGAAGAGAGGAGATGGATAGAGAGAGGGAGAAGAGAGGAGATGGATAGATAGATAGATGGAGAAGAGAGGAGATGGATAGAGAGATGGAGGAGAGAGGAGATGGAGGAGAGAGGAGATGGATAGAGAGATGGAGAAGAGAGGAGATGGATAGAGAGATGGCGGAGAGAGGAGATGGATAGAGATGGAGAAGAGGGGAGGATAGAGGGTGGGGGAGAGGAGGATAGAGGGGTGGAGAAGAAGGGTGGATAGAGGGATGGAGGGAGAGGAGGATAGAGGGATGGAGGAGAAGGGAGGATAGAGAGATGGAGGAGAGGGGAGAGGAGGATAGAGGGATGGAGGAGAGGGGAGGATGGAGGGGAGAGGAGGATAGAGGGATGGAGGAGAGAGAAGGATAGAGGGATGGAGGGGAGGGGAGGATAGAGGGATGGAGGGGATAGGAGGATAGAGAGATGGAGAAGAGAGGAGATGGATAGAGAGATGGCGGAGAGAGGAGATGGATAGAGAGATGGAGAAGAGAGGAGATGGATAGAGATGATGGAGGAGAGAGGAGATGGATAGAGAGATGGAGGAGAGGAGATGGATAGAGAGATGGAGGAGAGATGAGATGGATAGAGAGATGGAGAAGAGAGGAGATGGATAGAGAGATGGAGGAGAGAGGAGATGGATAGAGAGATGTAGAAGAGAGGAGATGATAGAGAGATGGCGAAGAGAGGAGATGGATAGAGAGATGGCAAGACAGTTAATGTACTGACAAGAAATCAGTTTGGAGTTACATAAGCAGGTGGGAGAGATGCTAGAGGAACTAGATTAGATGTCGATTATGGACAGAGTCCAGAGCGGATGAAGAGAGGAGGGTGGGGAATGTGAGAAGAGAAGAAAAAGGAGAAACCATGTGGGTGTTTAATAGTAGTAGATATTGGACTGTGTGTTTAATTGTAGTAGATATTGGACTGTGTGTTTAATAGTAGTAGATATTGGACTGTGTGTTTAATAGTAGTAGATATTGGACTGTGTGTTTAATAGTAGTCGATATTGGACTGTGTGATTAATAGTAGTAGATATTGGACTGTGTGTTTAATAATAGTGGTTATTGGCATGTTAGGAGGACTTTAATATAATTATATAACTGCTGCAGCAACTGGAGCCTCTCAACTGCACCTCCATCTTGGTTCAATGGCAGCCATCTCCAGGCTCCGTGATTGTCCAGGGTTACCGGCTCTGTTACCATGAGGAGGGCCAACCAGAACAGCCCTCCATCCAGCTCCAGCCTGAGGACACAGAATACACCATCAGTGGCCTGGGTGAGTGATAGTTACAGTAGGTATAGATTGGGTATAGGCGGGTATAGATATAGATATATAAGAGTTGGTTGACAAGTGGAAGAACAGAAGATTAAAGTTTGCGCTCCACTGCTGTTGGGCGATTAGGCCTAATGAAAAACAGCCCCAGACCATTATTCCTCCTCCACCAAACTTTACAGTTGGCACTATGCATTGTGGCAGGTAGCGTTCTCTTGGCATCCGGGAATCCCAGATTGGTCCATCGGACATCGGACTGCCAGATGTTGAAGAATGAGTCCAATGGTGGCGAGCAGTCGTTGATCTAATTCATTACAAAGGTGTTGGGGTTGAGGTCAGGGCTCTGTCAAGTTCTTCCACACCAATCTCGACAAACCATTTCTGAATGGACCTCGCTTTGTGCACGGGGGCATTGTCGTGCTGAAACAAGGAAGGACCTTCCCCAAACTGTTGTCACAAAGTTAGAGGCACGGAATCGTCTAGAATGTCATTATATGCTGTAGAGTTATGATTTCCCTTCACTGGAACTAAGGGGCCTGAACCATGAAAAACAGCCAAAGACCATTATTCCACCTCCACCAAACGTTATAGTTGGCACTATGCATTGTGGCAGGTAGCGTTCTCCTGGCAACCGGCAAACCCAGATTGGTCCGTCGGACATCGGACTGCCAGATGGTGAAGCATGAGTCCAATGGCGGCGGGCTTTACACCACTCTAGCTGACGCTTGGCATTGTGCGTGGTGATCTTAGACTTGTGTGCGGCTGCTCTGCCATGGAAACTCATTTCATGAAGCTCCCAACGAACAGTTATTGTGCTGACGTTGCTTACGGAGACATTTTGGAACTCAGTGATGTGGGGGGGAAGGTTTATGTGTGGCATCCTATTCCCTTTATAGTGTGTGTGTGTTTGTTTGTTTGTTTGTGTGCGTGTGCTAGCGATCTACCTGCCGAGTCCACTTCAGTTCATCTGGCCAAACAATTTTTTCAGGAGAATGGCCATTTTACGTTTTTATTCCAATTAAAATATATATAAATAATAAAATGTCTTATATTTCATACATTTTAGTCCATTTAAAGCAAAAATGTGACATTCTCTGCGGTCTTGTAGCTACCCGAGAATCGCCGATGCTATAAATGCTTTGTTACTGCAGACTATGACAGTGTTTTTCCTAGTTTCAGACCACCCAATTAAAAACATTCCCTTCCATAACACCCAATTAAAAAATGTACATTCCCTTCCATAACATTTGTTCTGAGGCACAGAAGAAAAAACATGAACAAAAATACAGGACACCTTTTTTTAATTCGCTGTCGTTAAAATGCAGTGAAATTTAATAATGGGTGTTTAATTAACGATATCTAGTAGATTGCTGTGTGTGTTGGCTTCTAATGGTAGTTTTATCTGTGTTAAAACTGCACTGTTTACTGTGCTGCCCATGTTCCTCTGGTCTACTGAATGATGTTTACTGTGCTGTTCATGTTCCTCTGGTCTACTGAATGATGTTTACTGTGCTGTTCATGTTCCTCTGGTCTACTGAATGATGTTTACTGTGCTGCCCATGTTCCTCTGGTCTACTGAATGATGTTTACTGTGCTGCCCATGTTCCTCTGGTCTACTGAATGATGTTTACTGTGCTGCTCATGTTCCTCTGGTCTACTGAATGATGTTTACTGTGCTGCTCATGTTCCTCTGGTCTACTGAATGATGTTTACTGTGCTGTTCATGTTCATCTGGTCTACTGAATGATGTTTACTGTGCTGTTCATGTTCCTCTGGTCTACTGAATGATGTTTACTGTGCTGTTCATGTTCCTCTGGTCTACTGAATGATGTTTACTGTGCTGCTCATGTTCCTCTGGTCTACTGAATGATGTTTACTGTGCTGTTCATGTTCATCTGGTCTACTGAATGATGTTTACTGTGCTGTTCATGTTCCTCTGGTCTACTGAATGATGTTTACTGTGCTGCCCATGTTTCTCTGGTCTACTGAATGATGTTTACTGTGCTGTTCATGTTCCTCTGGTCTACTGAATGATGTTTACTGTGCTGCCCATGTTCCTCTGGTCTACTGAATGATGTTTACTGTGCTGCCCATGTTCCTCTGGTCTACTGAATGATGTTTACTGTGCTGCCCATGTTCCTCTGGTCTACTGAATGATGTTTACTGTGCTGCCCATGTTCCTCTGGTCTACTGAATGATGTTTACTGTGCTGCCCATGTTCCTCTGGTCTACTGAATGATGTTTTGATGTTCTATTATGACTAACTACATTTGTTTTTTTAGAATTTAACAAATAATAAATATCCTTCTACAATCCACCTATAAGGGATTTCCTCCTCTTCGTCTGAACCAATATGCGACGTGGTAAGTGTCCATGGTTCTTTTAATCAGAAATACTACACATGAACACGACTGAAATACAAAAACAATAAATGTGGAACGAACGAAACCCAAAACAGTACCGTGTGGTGAAAAACACAGACACGGAAACAAACACCTACAAACAGTGAAACCCAGGCTACCTAAGTATGATTCTCAATCAGAGACAACTAATGACACCTGCCTCTGATTGAGAACCATACTAGGCCGAAACATAGAAATCTCCAAATCATAGAAAAACAAACATAGACTGCCCACCCAACTCACGCCCTGACCATACTAAATCATGGCAAAACAAATGAAATAAAAGGTCAGAACGTGACAGTACCTCCCCTCCAAAGGTGCGGACTCCGGCCGCAAAACCTGAACCTATAGGGGAGGGTAAGGGTGGGCGTCTGTCCGCGGTGGCGACTCTGTCGCGGGACGTGGACCCCACTTCAACACAGTCTTTCTCCACCTCATTGTTCGCCTCCGTGACACGGCGACCCTCGCCGCTGAACTCTGACTGGGGACCCTAGAAATGGGTCCCAAATGGACGGGAGGCTCCGGCAGTGCCGGACAGGCGGGAGACTCCGGCAGCGCCGGACAGGCAGGAACACCTGTAGGGAGGAGACAGAGACAGCCTGGGCTGCCACAGGACCCTCCAGGCTGGGGAGACCTCCAGGAATCTTGGTGTTTAGGAGGAGGAACCTGAAGGACCGGGCTGTGGGGGAGCACTGGAGCTCTGGTGCCTACTACTCACACCTCTCCCTTTGCCCTGCACGAGCGGAGAGCAGGCATAGGACACACTGCACCCTCCCAGCACCAGCACGCAGAGCCTGTGCAAGATATCAGTCAACATTCCATCCAGCAGTTGGAACAGAGCAGTCAACAGAGCAGTCAACAGAGCAGTCAACAGAGCAGTCAACAGAGCGGTCAACAGAGCGGTCAACAGAGCGGTCAACAGAGCAGTCAACAGAGCGGTCAACAGAGCAGTCAACAGAGCGGTCAACAGAGCAGTCAACAGAGCAGTCAACAGAGCGGTCAACAGAGCAGTCAACAGAGCAGTCAACAGAGCAGTCAACAGAGCAGTCAACAGAGCAGTCAACAGAGCAGTCAACAGAGCAGTCAACAGAGCAGTCAACAGAGCAGTCAACAGAGCAGTCAGAGCAGTCAGAGCAGTCAACAGAGCAGTCAACAGAGCAGTCAACAGAGCAGTCAGAGCAGTCAACAGAGCAGTCAACAGAGCAGTCAGAGCAGTCAACAGAGCAGTCAACAGAGCAGTCAGAGCAGTCAGAGCAGTCAGAGCAGTCAACAGAGCAGTCAACAGAGCAGTCAACAGAGCAGTCAACAGAGCAGTCAACAGAGCAGTCAACAGAGCAGTCAACAGAGCAGTCAACAGAGCAGTCAACAGAGCAGTCAACAGAGCAGTCAACAGAGCAGTCAACAGAGCGGTCAACAGAGCAGTCAACAGAGCAGTCAACAGAGCAGTCAACAGAGCAGTCAACAGAGCGGTCAACAGAGCAGATACAAATTCATTCCTTGTAACTAATTATGACAATTAGTTAGCTACGCTAATTAGTTAGCTTCCTTACCAATCACATAGCATTGCAGCACTATGTACTTTACCGGTATGTTAGCTAGTTACCCAACGATAGTTGGCTACTAATATATCGAACTTGCCAGGCACTACATTAACTACATTAACTATTTTACTAACTACCCAATGTTTATTGACTTGATTATTCACATCATTCTTAGCTAAGTGGTATAGTTGTTGTGTGTTTCAACAGACATTGTTCATTCTGTCTATCTACTCCGATTTCAGAGCGCAAAATAACTGATTCATTTTCCACACCTGTTGAATATGGCCGGTGTGTCACGTTCTGACCTTTTATTCCATGGTTTTGTCTTTATTCAGTATGGTCGTGAGTTGGGGTGGGCAGTCTATGTTAGTTTTTCTATATTTTCTATTTCTGTGTTTGGCCTGATATGGTTGTCAATCAGAGGCAGCTGTCTATCGTTGTCCCTGATTGAGAACCATATTTAGGTAGCCTGTATTCCTTTGTGTTTTGTGGCTGGTTATTTTCAGTCTTTGTGTGTCTGCACCAGACAGAACTGTCTCAGTTGTGTTTTGTGGGTGGTTATTTTCAGTCTTTGTGTGTCTGCACCAGACAGAACTGTCTCAGTTGTGTTTTGTGGGTGGTTATTTTCAGTCTTTGTGTGTCTGCACCAGATAGAACTGTCTCAGTTGTGTTTTGTGGGTGGTTATTTTCAGTCTTTGTGTGTCTGCACCAGATAGAACTGTTTCGGTTGTCACTTTGTAGTTTTGTATTTTTGAAGTGTTCAGTTGTTTGTTAAAAAGATGAACATTAACGACGCTGCGCTTTGGTCCTCTGCTTCTTCCACCCAAGACAGCTGTTACACGGTGTCAGTAAACGCCAGCAAAAACAAGCGTAATTAAATTGTTGCCTGTAGCACTGTTACACGGAACCCAAACCGGCTGCGCACATGCGCTATCGTGCATAAATGTATTTTGTCTCCCCCACACCAAACGCAATCACGACACGCATGTTAAAATATCAAAACAAACTCCGAACCAATGACATTAATTTGGGGACAGGTCAAAAAGCATGGCAATTTAGACAGTTAGCTTGCACTTGCTAGCTAATTTGTCCTATTTAGCTAGCTTGCTGTTGCTAGCTAATTTGTCCTGGGATATAAACTTTGACTTGTTATTTTACCTGAAATGCACAAGGTCCTCTTTTCCGACAATTAATCCACACATAAAACGGCCAACCGAATTGTTTCTAGTCATCTCTCCTCCTTCCAGCCTTTTTCATCTTTGAACTTCATGGTGATCAGCATCTAAATTTTCATAGTATTACCACGACAACCGGTTAAACAGTTTGTCTTTCAATCACCCACGTTGGTATAACCAATGAGGATATGGCACGTGGGTACCTGCTTCTATAAACCAATGAGGAGATTGGAGAGGCAGGACTTCCAGTGCAATCTGCGTCAGAAATAGAAAGGAGTTCTATTTTAGCCCTTGGCATTGCAGACGCTCGTTGGCGCGCAGGAGCCGTGTGGGTGCAATAATTGAATAACATAGATTTCTACATTTATTTTGCCACGCTCGCGCACGCAACGTGCCCGGTCTGGTCAGCATGTTAGTCACCAAAGCTCTGGATTACATGAAAACAGCCTAACCAGCTCTGCTAGGGGGAGTAAAATGGTCAGAGTGAGGTTCTCTCATTTGTGTCTGGAAGTAGACAGCCAACCTTAGCCAGTTTAACTTGGGTGCTGTTGATTTACGAACGCCCAGAGCGCACTCTGACCCTCAAGATTGAATTTATGAACACACCTGATATCGTAAAATGTTTAGCTAGTCATTTGTTATGCTAACAAACTAGCAAGAGGTTGCATAGCAAGAGCATCAACTTCCTGTAGACAGGCGAAGCACTAGTACGCTCAACTGAAACAATACCGTTTGTTTACAGTATACTAAAAGGAACTAATAGTATATAGTATGTATTATATACTCATTAAGTATGTAGGATACAGTATGTTAGTGTGGGTATTCATTAAGTATGTAGTGTACAGTATGTTATTAAGGGTTTGTTTATTTACAACATAACCTTGCTGATCAGGGCTCTTCAGGGTTTTGGTCTTGCCCTTCATCTTTTTCAAAGTACTTGGTCTCGACTCACATCTGCTTCTGCCTCTTGTTTCAGGCTGTGTCTGGCTCCATCATCTACTGTGGGCTGAACTCCTTCTGGCAGTGGGACAGGTGGTGCCAGCCGGACCTTTTCCTGAACTCTGACCGCCCGTCGGTGTTGCCATGGTTACCTCGAATGGGCCCCCTTCCATCTTAGCTGGTTCCATTTTCTCTTGTGGAGACGGATTTTGACCCAGTCTCCAACCTCTACAGGCAGGTAGTCGGGGGGTCCTCACCTGGTACCTCCTGAGTTTTCCTAGTGTGAGAGTGCGAGAGATCTGACAATAGTAGTTAGCTCTTTCATGTACTCCCAAGTGTATTACGTCAACTAGAGTGAGGTCTATTTGACTGTCAGTCATGGATTTGTGTGCGGGAACATTCATGGGTCTTCCTGTCAACATGTGGTGTAACACCCCCGGCCTTTATTAGCACTACTGGGCATTTCCATTAACACGGTAAACAATCCACCCAAGAGTTCTTGGGTGCTTCAACACCTGCATTGCTTGCTGTTATGGGGTTTTAGACTGGGTTTCTGTACAGCACTTTGAGATATCAGCTGATGTACGAAGGGCTATATAAATACATTTGATTTGATTTGATTTGTGGAGTGGTATGCCTTACCTAACCTTTGTTTAATTAATGGATTGGTTAGCTCTCTCGGTAACCTCATTACTCTGGGGGTGGTAGATGGACACAAACATCTGGTCCCACCATTATGGCTGCGTGACTACATCGCCAGTGAAGTGGGTGACATTGTCTGCAGATAAAACCTCAGCAACACAGTTTAGGTATTATCTCCTTCACTACTGTCTTAGCATCACAGTGTGTGGTGGGAAATGCCTCCACCCACCCCTGGTGAACCTGTGAATAAGGACTAAACAGTACTTTTTCCTTTCTTTTCTTTCTGAAAAATCTATAAAAATCCATGGCAAGATGGACAAATGGTCCTCTTGGCGATAAGGGAAATGACCTGGTTTCAGAGGTGCTCCTTTGGCACGTGTTAAATTGCATGTAGCACATCGAAACACAAACTGTTTCACATGCCGAGTCAAATTTGAACAAAACCAAAGAAATTGCTTCTATCATATCCCCCCTTTGACAAATGGGCCACTTGGCAAACAGGGGCGGTAAGACAAGTTGGCAGACACGGTCTGCCAGACAGAGTTTGTCTCTACATTTTAGAAACGGGGTCAGGTTTACAACCCCGCTGTTGCCATGCCTAATGAGAACCAACAACAAAAGCCCGTTTAGATGCCAAATCGTCAGTGTCTTTCCCAACAGGAGCAGAGAAGAACATGGAGTGGCTATGACACTTTGAGGCAGCCAATTTAGCAGCCTCATCTGCCATGGCGTTACCCATACTCACAAAATCCCCCCAGTGTGAGCAGCAACCTTCACATTAGCCAAAGGAGAGGGCAGCATCATAGCCTCCAAGAGATCTAAAACCATAGTTCTATTACGAATAGGACTTCCACAAGCATTGTGAAAATCCTTACTCCTTCAGACACCACAATGTATCTCTTCGTGTACTAGTGTTAAAGACTTGTTGTCTATACCAGTCTAGATTTAGATTTATTTCAGTAGATAGAAATTCTTGATGTTGACTAGAATATATCCATTCACTGTTATCAAATAAACTCAACTCATACAACAACTGTCCCACACCAAATCTATTATACATGTATCAAAACAAAACCAGTATCTAGCCTCAGGTAAGAACACCATACATAAAACCAGTGTCTTCTCTCAGGTAAGGTCACCGTACATAAAACCAGTATCTAGCCTCAGGTAAGAACACAGTACATAAAACCAGTGTCTTCTCTCAGGTAAGAACACAGTACATAAAACCAGTGTCTTCTCTCAGGTAAGAACACAGTACATAAAACCAGTGTCTTCTCTCAGGTAAGAACACAGTACATAAAACCAGTGTCTTCCCTCAGGTAAGAACACAGTACATAAAACCAGTGTCTTCTCTCAGGTAAGGTCACCGTACATAAAACCAGTGTCTTCCCTCAGGTAAGGTCACCATGCGCATAAAACACTGTCAATCACTTGTCACCCAGTACCTCAGTACTGACTTGGTTCATCCTAATCTATAACCAAGTTCCTCACACAAGGTCCATTAGAAACTCAGGAATTTCTAACTATTACAACTGGGATTCTGGGTAATTTATCACATGTAAATCCTATTACGAGCTTGTACATATATTTAGGTATCGACTGTTCCTGTAATCATGAACCCCCAATGAGTGAGGTGCTACTTACATACTGGCATCAGTCATCCTCCACACAGTGCTTTTTCTCATTTCAGACTTTTGGTTTAACAGGAGTTAAGTTTACTTTATAATTTGATGCTCTACACAGTGGGATGAAGATCATCCAGATGCAACGGTCACTCACTCCTGGCGAGCTCGCCAAATGTTGGGTGGTCCTTTGTATGGGGGGGGTGTAAGTTTCCTTTAACAATCAGTCTTGCAGTGTACCGATTGTCGTCGGGAGAAGGAGAAGAGGACCAAAGTGCAGCGTGGTATGTGTTCATAATACCTTTTAATAAAGATGAATACTGGAACAAAAACAATAAAAACGACAAACGAACAGTTCTGCAAGGTGCAACAAAACACTAAACAGAAAATAATCACCCAAAACCCATAGTGGGAAAACAGGCTACCTTAAGTATGATTCTCAATCAGAGACAACAATAGACAGCTGCCTCTGATTGAGAACCATACCAGGCCAAACACATAGAGATAGAAAACATAGACCTACAACATAGAATACCCACCCACATCACACCCTGACCAAACTAAAAATAGAAACATACAAAGCAGTCTACGGTCAGGTCCTGACATCCAGATAGATGTATAAAACTCTTTAGTAATAAAATGCAATTGCAGACAGAGATTCACATCCACAATACCTCAGTAGCCTGTAGTAAAGATCTGTGGGGTCAAACAGGAGACAACACTCTTTATACTAGTGGGTGTAGACAACCTACAGTTTCATCATATCTTAACATTGTTGCATTGGATTAGATACAAAGTATCTAAGATGAGATCACTCTACTATAAGCCGCCCTTGAGGCTGGGTGTCTATCAGCAGGTGCAGGCAGTTCTCAGCCTGAGAACTAAAGCAGTACATCTCCATTTACCCAGTATTTTTCCATCATTGCGCATTGCAACCATACAAAGGTTATCACATATATATACACAGTAATCATGGCGTTGGTGTAGCCCCACACCCGACCCCCCCCCCAACATTACCCAAGAGACACTATTCAGCTGATTGCCTCGTTTACAAAAAAAAATGGGCTAGCTTGAACGGTTCATCAGCTGTCCCCATGGGAGAACCCTTTTTGGTTCTATGTAAAGTCCTTTTGGTTCTATGTAAAGTCCTTTTAGTTCCTTTTGGTTCTATGTAAAGTCCTTTTGGTTCTATGTAGAGTCCTTTTGGTTCTATGTAAAGTCATTTTGGTTCTATGTAAAGTCCTTTTGGTTCTATGTAAAGTCCTTTTGGTTCTATGTAAAGTCCTTTTGGTTCTATGTAAAGTCCTTTTGGTTCTATGTAAAGTCATTTTGGTTCTATGTAAAGTCATTTTGGTTCTATGTAGAATCCTTTAGGTTTCAGATAGAACTCTTTTGGGTTCCTTTCCACAAAGGGGTTCTACATGGAACCCAAAAGGGTTCTCCTGAGGGGACAGCCTGAAGATCCCTTTTGGAACCCTTTTTTCTAAGTGCAAGTACACTGAGAAAAAAATATATATAAACGCAACATATAAAGTGTTTGGTCCTGTTTCATGAGCTGAAATAAAAGATCCCAGAAATGTTCTATACCCACACAAAGCTGATTTCTCAACAATTGCAAAAATCTGTTTACATCCCTAATAGTCTCTTTTGCCAACATAATCAATCTACTTTACAGGTGTGGCATATCAAGCAGCTGATTAAACAGCATCGTCATTACACATATGCACCTTGTGCTGGGGACAATAAAAGGCCACTTTAAAATGTGCAGTTTTGTCACAGAACACAATGGCCACAGATGTCTCAAGTTTTGAGGGAGCGTGCAATTGGCATGCTGACTGCAGGAATGTCCGCCAGAGCTGTTTCCAGAGAATTGAATGTTCATTTCTCTATGTCCTACTGGCCTCACAACCGCAGACCACGTGCATGGCGTCGTGTTGGCGAGCGGTTTGGTGACGTCAACGTTGTGAATAGAGTGCCCCATGGTGGCGGTGGGGTTATGGTATGGGCAGCTATAAGCTACCGACAACGAACACAATTGCATTTTTATCAATGGAGAATTTTAATGCACAGAGACAGAACAGAATCCTGAGGCTCATTGTCGTGGCAACCATCACCATTATCTATAGGAAGGGAAGAGAGACTGCAGATTCTTCAAAACAACAACGTTTTATAAGATTTGCAAAAATAAAGCAATCAATAACAACCACTCAATCAGTGCATCTTTAGGAAAAAGCCTAACGAACAGAGTTGTCTCTCTCCTCTTATAGAAAAAGCCCAACGAACAGAGTTGTCTCTCTCCTCTTATAGAAAAAGCCCAACGAACAGAGTTGTCCCTCTCCTCTTATAGAAAAAGCCCAACGAACAGAGTTGTCTCTCTCCTCTTATAGAAAAAGCCCAACGAACAGAGTTGTCTCTCTCCTCTTATAGAAAAAGCCCAACGAACAGAGTTGTCTCTCTCCACTTACAGAAAAAGCCAACATATTTTGTCTACATGGCAGTTCAGCAGATGTGTGGAAACAGGGGAGGAAAATAGTGTAAAAGGTGACTGGTTTGTCTGTGCAGATTAAGATTAAGCCTGAGGTCGATAGCACGAGGGCTCAACCGTATAACTGCGTTTTGTCACAGTTCCCACTATAGTGGTCTCCTTCCCGGCAAGGTTCCACCCAGCTGACTTCCTGTAGATAGTAAACACACGGGATGTCTCACATGCTGCGGTCGTAGCTAAACAGATCTATATGCCCAATCAAAGTCACACAAAGACAAGTTTGTATCAGTTTAGAAAAAGCACAAGCATATAACAAGATAATTTTCTTTAAGCAGTAAAACACAGGATAGCAAGACTAATTATATAATTTTCCACGACACCATCACCTCATGTTTCAGCATGATGATGCACGGCCCCATTTCGCAAGGATCTGGACACAATTCCTAGAAGATGAAGATGTATCAGATATATTTACCAGACGTTACACATTGCACAGTAACTTTTCAGAGCCATTAAATAACACCCTCTGTGTTCTGTTAGACATGTAACTTTATCCACATTAAAGCCATAAAATATACATTTTTCCAGCAGCAGACTATGATTGATAATGTCAAAAGCCGCACTGAAGTCTAACAAAACAGGTGCCTGGCTCAACGGTTTGAGTGTGTCAAGAACTGCAACGCTGCTGGGTTTTTCACGCTCAACAGTTTCCTGTGTGTATCAAGAATGGTCAACCACCAAAAGGACATCCAGTCAACTTGACACAACTTGTTACTTACAACCTCATACTAATCACATTAGCCTACGTTAGCTCAACCGTCCCGTGGAAGGGACACCGATCCCGAAGAAGTTTTTACCCACTGTTACTAGGCCTTCATTGAAAATAAGACCTTGTTCTTATCTGACTTGCCTAGTTAAATAAATGTAAAATAAAAAATGTTTTTAAAAAAACACTAAGAGTGTTAAATTGAACACTGTTTCAATAGCTACACAGGTCCACACTTGTAACACTTTGCTGATACACTTTCTCAGTGTTAGGAAATGAACACCTGTAGCATTACAATAACTTGTTTTTTGGGTGGGTTGTTTTAACACTGTATGGTGTAAAAGCCTAATTTGCATATTTCCCAGTGTACCTTGCCTTTTCTAGTGAATTGTAGTGTTACCACCCATGACCGTATTTGTTAGTGACAGAGACATGATTATTGAATTTGTTTGTTTTCAGTCATGTGGCATTAAAACCAAGTGAGTTCTACAGGCAATGTTATTATTAAGTACAATACAATATATATCACACACTTTTTAACCCTTACACAATGTGTTAAAATACCAAATTCACATGTGAATCAACTATATGGGGGGGCAGGTCCAAACACACATGAAACATTCCTGGACATTTAGCTAGCTTGCAGTAGCTAGCTGTTTGTTCTGGGAGATGACCACTGGGTTGTTATTATACCTCACATGGATATGGTCTTCTTTGTAACTGGTTCTTTGTGGGATTTTGACCCAGAATTCTCACCCAGAATTTTGACCCAGAATTTTGACCCGGAATTTTGACCCGGAATTTTGACCCGCGGGTTTCTCCGACGATTGACTAACATGTATGTTACATTTATTTTGGAACACTGAGAAAAAAAGGTGGTGAAGGTACATTTCTGTTCCCCAGGGTACAAACATATTCTATGTACCCCCGATTTAATACCATAAGGTACAATGATGCAGTTCTGATGCCTAAAAGGAACTAAAAAGGCAAATTTGTACCATAATTATTATCATATTTCCCTATTAGGTATATATATATATATATGTGTGTTTTTGCATGCACATTCATTGATTGATTCTACACAAAGATAAATAACAAATCCAATAAGTTAATGTAAGAGTTAAATGCTGAGAATCAAATAGCCGCTTGTCATTATGAATGCAGTTGCCAGTGGATAAAAACGGTTGGATATTCATCTGGATTCCAATAGTAATTACAAATCACATTGCAAGCCAGCATAATGTGACTTGCAGGTATGTTTTGCAAAATTCTGGGAACATTCCCATGTTTTCCAGTTGGATAATTCCTGGAAACAGGAGGGAATAAGCAGGAAATTCTTAAACCAGAATTTGTTTGTTTTTTATCTGGGAATTTTGCTAGCCTACTTGCAGGTCTGATGTGGCCTGTAAACCAGGAGTTTCAGACCACTGTATTAGGTTAAAGCTAGGCCTCAAAAAAGGCCTTTTGAGATATGTAATGTCATAAAGAGTTTAATTATAATCATAACATGTAACGGACTTCCTCTTCTTCAGAGGAAGAATAGCAAGGATCAGACCAATGTGCAGCGTGGTAAGTGTCCATAATGATACATTTAATAAATCAACAGAACACTGAACAAAATAACAAAAGTACAAAAAACAACCGAAACAGTCCGGTATGGTGAAAACACTAACACAGGATACCACCACCCACAAAACACAATAGAAAACAGGCTGCCTAAATATGGCTCCCAATCAGAGTCAACGACTGACACCTGCCTCTGATTGAGAACCATACTAGGCCAAACATATAGAAATACAACAGAACAAAACATAGAAAAACAACATAGAATGCCCACCCCAACTCACTCCCTGACCAACTAAAATAAAGACATAAAAAAGGAACTAAGGTCAGAACGTGACATAACATTTGACGAGGAACTCAGTTGGTGAAGACCATAGTATTGAAAACTAACAACTTCAACAACCTTTTCCTCTGTCACTCTAGGTCCCCTACACTGGCAGTAGAAAAGTCAGACACAGGAGAGCAAAAACTGATTTACCTCGGTGCAGATTAATAAACAAAACCACTGTAAACCGAACCATAAATCAATGGGTAAACAAAACCTGGTATCCACCAGCATAACGTGCAAGCTCCACAATAAACAATTCCGGACAAGGACATGGGGGAAACCGAGGGTTAAATACACAACATGTAATGATGGAATTGAAACCAGGTGTGTGGAAAGAAAAGACAAAACAAATGGAAAATGACACGACCTCTGAATGAGGAGAGGGACCAACTTCGGCGGAAGTCTTGACAGTCACTAACAAATACTATCACGGGTAGCAAGGCACACTGGAAAATTATATTGGATTATATAATTACAATTATATGTGACTTCGTGGGAGCGTTATTTTTGGCAACCCGTGAGTGGAAGTGTTGTACCATTGGAAGTGGGCTATGGTACATTTTTGCCACCAACAAGAAACACATGGATTTGATGCTGTGGTGGTACTATATAAATGTAATAAGTACAGTACCAGTCAAACGTTTGGTCAAATCTACTCATTTAACCTCTCTGCGCACGGAACCTGCTAGCGGGCTGAAATTCCACAACATACGGTGATAGCTATATAATAGTCATATTAAACATTCATGAAAACACAAGTTTCTCACTTGTATTGATAGCCTAGAATCTTGCTAATCCAACTGCGTTGTCAGATTTAAAAAAGGATTTACTGTGAAAGAATACGATGCGATTATCTGAGCATTAAGCCCCATAAAAATAAAAACAATTTAACCAGCACAGGCGTAACATAATCACAAACTGCATTAAAATAAATGGTTTACCTTTGACGATCTTCGTCTGTTTGCAATTCCAATGCACATTGTTACACAATGAATGATCTTTTGTTTGATAAAATCCATCTTTATATCTTTATAAAAATCCATCTTTATATCTTTATAACACGAAACATTTTGTGAACCGCTTGTGTCGTGAATTCCGTCTCATTCCATTTTCGACGACACATTCCAGGTAAATAACCAACACAGAACGTGACTTTTCCAGTCATGTTTGGTTTCACTGCAATCAACTGGTTTGCTTGTAACACAATCAAACCTGATGGGTCATTTTGCGGGACGTATTGACTGAAAGAAACCGATTTGAAGACAACAAGTCATGACATCATTGTGCACCAATGATTTGCCCGCTGTTTCATTGATTGACTGTCTTTTAACCCAATGACCACTGATCGTCTTGAAATCTAGCTGGGTAGATAGCCAATGAGCTGAGGTAAACGGCAGTATGTCATGTTTATGTGTTGCAAGACCAACCCATGTAGTAAGCTCCAGCGTAAAGTGAGTCATTCGCTATTGAAGTTTCATACCGGAAGGAGAAACACATATTACGCACTGCATTGTTTGGTGAACGCGCAGATTCAGCTGTTTATATATCAATCATTATGGTGACTAAGTCAGGGAAAGCTAAATCTAAGTCTAGATATACAGATGTACACACAATTTTAGAATAAATTGATTCGGAAAGTGAGACAGAGATTGTTGTAGGACGCTTCATTTAGCGATTGTGGAGGACATCGTTTTGTACTGGTAAGTTCTTATCATGCTAATGCCCTTGAAATTAATAATATAAAATATTATTTGTGATTTTGTATTTTATTTTAGAAGCAATATATAAACATGTAATGTCATGAAATGTGAGGTGCGTGTGTCTGCCGCCCCACCCCAACCCACATGAAATAGCCTATTTGAGGCTGTTGAGGGGAGGGCAGGCCCACAACAATGGCCAAAGTGAAATGGAGACAGTAGATACAGCTGGTCTGTTGTAATATAATAAAGACAGTAGATCTAGCTGGTCTGTCATAATATAATAGAGACAATAGATCTAGCTGAAATGTCATAATATAAAAGAGACAGTATATCTAGCAGGTCATAATAATATATTCAACCTTATGTTCCCTGTACTCCCTATATATATCTGTTTATTATACCTGTTGATACAGGTCTCATATGTGAAACTATTCTAACTGAACATTTTCTTTCACAGTGACACTGACTCCGAATGGGAGTCTTATCCGGTGTCCTGTGTGAATTTAAGTATGCTCTCTCTAATTCTCTCTTTCTCTCTCTCGGAGGACCCGAGCCCTAGGACCATGCGTCAGGACTACCTGGCATGATGACTCCTTGCTGTCCCCAGTCCACCTGGCCGTGCTGCTGCTCCAGTTTCAACTGTTCTGCCTGCGGCTATGGAACCCTAAACTGTTCATTTTTACCTGAGGTGCTGTCCTGTTGCACCCTCTACAACCACTGTGATCTCCACCCGGCACAGCCAGAAGAGGACTGGCCACCCCTCATAGCCTGGTTCCTCTCTAGGTTTCTTCCTAGGTTTTTGCCTTTCTAGGGAGTTTTTCCTAGCCACCGTGCATCTACACCTGCATTGCTTGCTGTTTGGGGTTTTAGGCTGGGGCTATATAAATTGATTTGATTTGATAGAGGACTGAGGGTCTTCCAAATATTGAAAGTGTGTAAATAGTTACCCATGTTATTTTGTAAATGTATATATATATATTTTTTAAATATTTTTTAATCAATAATTATTTTTTTTCACATTTTTTTTTTCTCAAATTTTTTTTGAGGGGGGGGTGTGTTAGAATACCATTTTGGTATTTTGTATATAGTTATTTGTTTCAAAATGTATACATTCACCAATTTGTCCACTTGGGTACATTTGGGCTACTTGTGTGGGACACCTGGGTGACTTCATGATAAATGTCATGTAGCACACTCATTTTGGAAGTTATCATTCTGAAACTTTGCACAAGTACTGTTGCCCTCTTATATTTTTCACTGAAATTGTCCCCATCATCCTATCTGAATGTTTGTTTTATCTTGTTCATTTTAAAGATGAAGATATAAAAATAAAAAACATGTTTTTTTTTCATTGTTTTATCTAAACCAGATCTATTGTGTTATATTCTCCTACATTCAATTCACATTTACACAAACTTCAGAGTGTTTTCTTTCAAATGGTACCAAGAATATGCATATCCTTGGTTCTGTGCCTGAGCTACAGGCTGTTAGATTTGTAGTATTTCAGAGTGCCTTACATATACAGTAGTTCATTCTCTCTCTCTCTCTCTCTCTCTCTCTTGCAGTGCATGCTGGGAGTTTTTTGGAGTTTGAGTGTTTGGTGTGGAGGGCTCTACCCTAACTAACTTTCTTGATTATTTTCTTTACATGTAATTTTCTATGGTGGAGGGTTAATGGGGGGCAGGTTATCCTAGTGGTTGGAGCGTTGGACTAGTAACCGAAAGGTTGCAAGATTATATCCCCGAGCTGACAAGGTAAAAAATCTGTCGTTCTGCCCCTGAACAGGCAGTTAACCCACTGCTCTTAGGCTGCCATTGAAAATAAGAGTTTGTTCTTAACTGACTTGCCCAGTAAAATAAAGGTAAAAATGCAATATTTGTTTTAGCGGTACCCACAGCTTTTTCAAAGTTAGGGTGGAAGAGGACAGAGTAACTTTCCTGGGGTTTGGAAGGTGTGGTGTCGGCCTATACTATCGGCCTATATCGAATCTTCCATTCCTCTCAAAAATTTTAGAGAAGGCTGTTGCTCAGCAACTCACTGCCTTCCTGAAGACAAACAATGTATACGAAATGCTTCAGTCTGGTTTTAGACCCCATCATAGCACTGAGACGGCACTTGTGAAGGTGGTAAATGACATTTTAATGGCATCGGACCGAGGCTCTGCATCTGTCCTCGTGCTCCTAGACCTTAGTGCCGCTTTTGATACCATCGATCACCACATTCTTTTGGAGAGATTGGAAACCCAAATTGGTCTACACGGACAAGTTCTGGCCTGGTTTAGATCTTATCTGTCGGAAAGATATCAGTTTGTCTCTGTGAATGGTTTGTCCTCTGACAAATCAACTGTAAATTTCGGTGTTCCTCAAGGTTCCGTTTTAGGACCACTATTGTTCTCACTATATATTTTACCTCTTGGGGATGTTATTCGAAAACATAATGTAAACTTTCACTGCTATGCGGATGACACACAGCTGTACATTTCAATGAAACATGGTGAAGCCCCAAAATTGCCCTCGCTAGAAGCATGTGTTTCAGACATAAGGAAGTGGATGGCTGCAAACTTTCTACTATTAAACTCGGACAAAACAGAGATGCTTGTTCTAGGTCCCAAGAAACAAAGAGATATTCTGTTGAATCTGACAATTAATCTTAATGGTTGTACAGTCGTCTCAAATAAAACTGTGAAGGACCTCGGCGTTACTCTGGACCCTGATCTCTCTTTTGAAGAACATATCAAGACCATTTCAAGGACATCTTTTTTCCATCTACGTAACATTGCAAAAATCAGAAACTTTCTGTCCAAAAATGATGCAGAAAAATTAATCCATGCTTTTGTCACTTCTAGGTTAGACTACTGCAATGCTCTATTTTCCGGCTACCCGGATAAAGCACTAAATAAACTTCAGTTAGTGCTAAATACGGCTGCTAGAATCCTGACTAGAACCAAAAAATTTGATCATATTACTCCAGTGCTAGCCTCTCTACACTGGCTTCCTGTCAAAGCAAGGGCTGATTTCAAGGTTTTACTGCTAACCTACAAAGCATTACATGGGCTTGCTCCTACCTATCTCTCTGATTTGGCTCCTACCTATCTCTCTGAGTGGGTTGATTCACTGTTGTGGTCATCCTGTCTGGGTTGGCGCCCCCCCCTTGGGTTGTGCCGTGGCGGAGATCTTTGTGGGCTATACTCAGCCTTGTCTCAGGATGGTAAGTTGGTGGTTGAAGATATCCCTCTAGTGGTGTGGGGGCTGTGCTTTGGCAAAGTGGGTGGGGTTATATCCTTCCTGTTTGGCCCTGTCCGGGGGTGACCTCGGATGGGGCCACAGTGTCTCCTGACCCCTCCTGTCTCAGCCTCCAGTATTTATGCTGCAGTAGTTTATGTGTCGGGGGCTGGGGTCAGTTTGTTATATCTGGAGTACTTCTCCTGTCCTATTCGGTGTCCTGTGTGAATCTAAGTGTGCGTTCTCTAATTCTCTCCTTCTCTCTTTCTTTCTCTCTCTCGGAGGACCTGAGCCCTAGGACCTGAGCTCCAGGACTACCTGACATGATGACTCCTTGCTGTCCCCAGTCCACCTGGCCATGCTGCTGTTCCAGTTTCAACTGACCTGAGCCCTAGGACCATGCCCCAGGACTACCTGACATGATGACTCCTTGCTGTCCCCAGTCCACCTGGCCATGCTGCTGCTCCAGTTTCAACTTCCACCTGACTGTGCTGCTGCTCCAGTTTCAACTGTTCTGCCTTATTATTATTCGACCATGCTGGTCATTTATGAACATTTGAACATCTTGGCCATGTTCTGTTATAATCTCCACCCGGCACAGCCAGAAGAGGACTGGCCACCCCACATAGCCTGGTTCCTCTCTAGGTTTCTTCCTAGGTTTTGGCCTTTCTAGGGAGTTTTTCCTAGCCACCGTGCTTCTACACCTGCATTGCTTGCTGTTTGGGGTTTTAGGCTGGGTTTCTGTACAGCACTTTGAGATATCAGCTGATGTACGAAGGGCTATATAAATAAATTTGATTTGATTTGATTTGATTTGGTGTGCGCGATGGCTTCTCAGCCTAGCGCGGAGGAGACGCTGTCGATATGGCATGGATTCAGGTGTGTTCCTGAGAACGGATTTAAGGTGGAGGAGGTTCTGCTCGCGGTCGGTGAACAGGTAGGAGCTGAGTTTATACATTCTGCTTCTAGAATGAACAAAGCTGTGGTTGTGTTCATGAAAAGGGCTAATTTGGTTGGTAGGCTAATTGCTAGTGGAATATTTGTAAGGGGTGTGTTGGTGTCAATTCCACCTCTCTCTACCCCTTCGACAAGAGTGGTTGTCGCAAATTTGCCTCCGTTTATTACAGATCACCAAATCAGGAAAGAGCAGAGTCGTTTTGGTCAGCAGGCTTTCAGGCATGTGCCGTTAAGCACGTTCTTTCATTCCGGAGGCAAATGTTTATGTTTCTGAACAACAATGAGCAACAATGAGCAAAAACTTTAAAGTGAGGCACAGGGAGGGGCTCTATGCAGGTTTTGCCAGCACAGATAGTCTACGGTGTTTTGATTGTGGGGATTTGAGGCATAAGAGCTTTGCATGCCCACATAAAGCCCGTAGACAGGGTGAGGGTACAAGAGCCAGTGGGGGAAATCAAGTTTAAAGTGCAGGGGGTAAGGAGATGCAGACAGAAGCTGGGGCTAGTCATGCCAGGGTAGTTGGTGTAGATGAGGCTGGGCCTAGTCAGACTAGAGATGGTGGTGTAGCGGAGGTTGGGTCTAGTCAGGCTATGGATGGTGGTGTAGATGAGGCTGGGTCTAGTCAGGCTATAGATGGTGGTGTAGATGAGGCTGGGTCTAGTCATGTTATAGATGGTGGGGTAGATGAGGCTGGGTCTAGTCATGCTATAGATGGTGGTGTAGATGAGGCTGGGTCTAGTCAGGCTAGAGATGGTGGTGTAGTGGAGGCTGGGTCTAGTCAGGCTATAGATGGTGGTGTAGATGAGGCTGGGTCTAGTCAGGCTAGAGATGGTAGGGTAGCTGAGGCTGGGTCTAGTCAGGTTATAGAAGGTGGTGTAGATGAGGCTGGGTCTAGTCAGGTTATAGATGGTGGGGTAGCTGAGGCTGGGTCTAGTCAGGTTATAGATGGTGGTGTAGATGATACTGGGCCTAGTCATGCTATGGAGGGTGGTGTAGATGATACTGGGCCTAGTCATGCTATGGAGGGTGGTGTAGATGATACTGGGCCTAGTCATGCTATGGAGTGTGGTGTAGATGATACTGGGCCTAGTCATGCTATGGAGGGTGGTGTAGATGATACTGGGCCTAGTCATGCTATGGAAGGTGGTGTAGATGATGCTGGGTCTAGTCATGCTATGGAGGGTGGTGTAGATGATACTGGGCCTAGTCATGCTATGGAGGGTGGTGTAGATGATACTGGGCCTAGTCATGCCAGGGAAGGTGGTGTAGATGATGCTGGGTCTAGTCATGCCAGGGAAGGTGGTGTAGATGATGCTGTGTCTAGTCAGGTTATTCTAGTGGATGAGGAGAGTATAGTGGGGAAGTGTAAGAGACTAAGGGGGGAGGAGGAGGGTGTCAAGTGGAAAAGGAAAAAGGGTGTGGTCAAAGGCACCATGGAAATGTTGCCTGTTGCTTTAGGTGATGCCCTGACCAGAGAGGAAGGGCAGGTGGTCAGGGTGGGAGATAGAGATGAGGAGGAAAGTGAGTCTGAGGAAGAGGATGAGGAGTTATTTTTTTCAGACTCTTCAATGGGCCCGGAGCTGACAGCCAGTCAAGCAGAGGGGTCTAAGTACACGTTGAGAGAACTGACAAGGTTCCTGAATGAGACTAAGGGGAAAAAAGTTTTTTTTTTAAACTCTGATCCTAGAAAGTTTGTAAGATCAGTACAACATGCAATGAAAAATGAGGGGCATGGTGTCCTCTCACCCAAACTGTTTAAGTTGAGGAAGTGGGTCACAAAAGTGAGTAAAGGTCCACCTTCAGACACTGATTAGATGAATAGTTTCTTACTGACACTGGGGCTTTTTGAGCTTTGCTATTGGTCTATTTCTCTGCTGGCTTTTCTCCCACTTCTTATGGAGACTCTTCGGGTAGGCTCGCTCAGTATAAATGGCGCCAGAGATGCGGGAAAGAGCAGTGTGTTGGGTGAATATGTAAAACAAAAAAAGTACAGGTGTTGTTTCTGCAGGAGACGCATAGTGATGTGTTGAATGAAGTCGATTGGGGGCTCTGGTGGAAAGAGTCAGGTGTGTTGATCCATGAGACAGATCTTGGTGCTGGAGTGGCAGTCCTTTAGCACCGGGGCTGTCTGTGTGTTGATCCAGGGGTGGCAGTCCTTTAGCACCGGGGCTGTCTGTGTGTAGAGCCAGGGGGACAGTCCTTTAGCACTGGGGCTGTCTGTGTGTTGATCCAGGGGTGGCAGTCCTTTAGCACTGGGGCTGTCTGTGTGTTGATCCATGGAACAGATCTTAGTGCAGGAGAGACAGTCCTTTAGCACCGGGTCTGTCTGTGTGTTGATCCATGGGACAGATCTTAGTGTAGGAGAGACAGTCCTTTAGCACCGGGTCTGTCTGTAAAACTTTGCTCCTCAAAGGAGGTGCGTTAAGGTAGGCTGCTTGTTGTTAAAGCAGAAATTAACAACAGGGGTTTTGTCTTTATAAATGTGTATGCGCCTAACACAGGGAGAGAGAGGGGGGTTCTATTTGGGTGTCTTAGACAGGAACTTTCACAGGTAGCGCCTGAGGAGACGCTGGTGATCGGAGGGGACTGGAACTGTACAATGGATTTTACAAAAGACAGAAATGGGAAAGAGCCTCATTCAGTGTCAGTGGGAGTGTTAAGGGACATCATTAATCAGTTCGACCTAGTGGATGTTTGGAGAACTAAACATCCAAACACAAGACAGTATACATGGGCAAAGGTTTTTGGGGCTAGGGTGAGTGCAGCCCGACTTGATCGGTTTTACATGTCTAGGAGCAATAGGCTGTTGGGCGCTACCATTCTCCTGGTCATCACATAACCATGGCTCGGCTGTCTATTTCACCAGGGCCCCGGCAGGCATATTATTGGAAGTTCAATGTAAAGCTCTTACAAGATGCCACTTTTTTGCTCAGGTTTCCAGACCTTTTGGGAAAGGTGGGGGCAGCGAAGAGAGGAGTATGAGTCTCTGAGTCAATAGTGGGATGTGGGGAAAGTCCAAATTCGGCTTTTCTGTCAACAGTACACAGCTCTCTCATCCTCAGAGGCTAGGAGAGTATTGGGGAAACTAGAGTGTTGTATTAGTGAGATAGAGGTAGAGATGGTGGGGCAAGGCAATGTAGGCCTCCAGGCTAATTTAGCCAAATTACGTAGGGACCCTGGGCAGTGTTTTCCAGGTTAAAGCAAAGGGAGCACTTGTAAGAGCTAGGTTCTCCATGCTCAAGGAGATGGATGCTCCCAGATCCTTTTTCTTTGGTTTGGTTTGGAAAGACAGAGCAGTGAAGCCAAGGGTGGATGCATTGGCTGGCAGCAGGCTGTCTGATGGGCGGGTGACCTCTGTGGTGGGGGAGATGCGCAGGACTGCTGCGGACTGTGGAGTTTTATACTGAATGCTGTATAGGGCAGAAATGTGTGATCCTATGCTGTGCTCAGGTCTTGTACAACTGCAAGGACTCAGCCTAAGCCCTCGAGAAGGGGGTGGAGCCTGGGCACAGAGGGATGAAATGGACATTCCTCTGTTGTCACATGAACTGGCAGAGGCAGTAGCCAGATGGATGGTTCTCCACGCTCAAGGTGGAAAACCCTGTAAGTCCTGGCACAACAAACAGGAATAACGTCCCTTAGGCTGCTGTAGAGATTCCTGGAGGAGGTCCAGGAGGCCCTGTCTGAGCCGGTAAGGGGGTGTTTGAGCGGCCAAAGGGAGAGGGGGTGTTTGAGACTGGAGACCAAAGGGAGAAGACTGGACCACTGGAAGACAGATGTTTCCACCACTGCAGGGGGTGACGGCAGAGACTGGAGACTGGCAACTGGAGACTGGGGGTCTGGAGGACTGGAGACTGGCAACTGGGGGGTCTGGAAGACTGGAGACTGGCAACTGGAGGGGGTCTGGAAGACTGGAGACTGGCAGACTGGGGGGTCTGGAAGACTGGAGGACTGGAGACTGGCAAGGGGGTCTGGAGGACTTGTTAGATTTTAACACTCCGAGCATGGGGGAGTTTGAGGATGTGGGAGGTAAAGCCCTCTACAACCTCTGCATTAAGGTAAAGCTCTCTACAACCTCTGCATTAAGGTAAAGCCCTCTACAACCTCTGCATTAAGGTAAAGCCCTCTACAACCTCTGCATTAAGGTAAAGCCCTCTACAACCTCTGCATTAAGGTAAAGCCCTCTACAACCTCTGCATTAAGGTAAAGCCCTCTACAACCTCTGCATTAAGGTAAAGCCCTCTACATCCTCTGCATTAAGGTAAAGCCCTCTACAACCTCTGCATTAAGGTAAAGCCCTCTACAACCTCTGCATTAAGGTAAAGCCCTCTACAACCTCTGCATTAAGGTAAAGCCCTCTACAACCTCTGCATTAAGGTAAAGCCCTCTACAACCTCTGCATTAAGGTAAAGCCCTCTACAACCTCTGCATTAAGGTAAAGCCCTCTACAACCTCTGCATTAAGGTAAAGCCCTCTACAACCTCTGCATTAAGGTAAAGCCCTCTACAACCTCTGCATTAAGGTTAGGAACATTAGGAGCCTAACAGGAGTGAAGGCACATCAGTGACAGGGGGTATGTGGGGTGGAGAGTATGGTGGGTTTTAGATGGAGGGGGCTCTACAAACCCCCAGTACTAAAGAGGTCAGGGGACCTCCAGTGGAGGGGGTATGTGGGGTGGAGAGTATGGTGGGTTTTAGATGGAGAGGGCTCTACAAACCCCCAGTACTAAAGAGGTCAGGGGACCTCCAGTGGAGGGGTATGTGGGGTGGAGAGTATGGTGGGTTTTAGATGGAGGGGGCTCTACAAACCCCCAGTACCAAAGAGGTCAGGGGACCTCCAGTGGAGGGGTGTGTTGGGTGGAGAGTATGGTGGGTTTTAGGTGGAGGGGGCTCTACAAACCCCCAGTACTAAAGAGGTCAGGGGACCTACAGTGGAGGGGTATGTGGGGTGGAGAGTATGGTGGGTTTTAGATGGAGAGGGCTCTACAAACCCCCAGTACTAAAGAGGTCAGGGGACCTACAGTGGGGGGGTATGTGGGGTGGAGAGTATGGTGGGTTTTAGGTGGAGGGGCTCTACAAACCCCCAGTACCAAAGAGGTCAGGGGACCTCCAGTGGAGGGGGTATGAGGGGTGGAGAGTATGGTGGGTTTTAGATGGAGGGGGCTCTACAAACCCCCAGTACCAAAGAGGTCAGGGGACCTCCAGTGGAGGGGTATGTGGGGTGGAGAGTATGGTGGGTTTTAGATGGAGGGGGTATACAAACCCCCAGTACCAAAGAGGTCAGGGGACCTCCAGTGGAGGGGGTATGTGGGGTGGAGAGTATGGTGGGTTTTAGATGGAGGGGGTCTACAAACCCCCAGTACCAAAGAGGTCAGGGGACCTCCAGTGGAGGGGGTATGTGGGGTGGAGAGTATGGTGGGTTTTAGATGGAGGGGTCTACAAACCCCCAGTACCAAAGAGGTCAGGGGACCTCCAGTGGAGGGGGTATGTGGGGTGGAGAGTATGGTGGGTTTTAGATGGAGGGGCTCTACAAACCCCCAGTACTAAAGAGGTCAGGGGACCTCCAGTGGAGGGGGTATGTGGGGTGGAGAGTATGGTGGGTTTTAGATGGAGGGGGCTCTACAAACCCCCAGTACTAAAGAGGTCAGGGGACCTCCAGTGGAGGGGTATGTGGGGTGGAGAGTATGGTGGGTTTTAGATGGAGGGGCTCTACAAACCCCCAGTACTAAAGAGGTCAGGGGACCTCCAGTGGAGGGGGTATGTGGGGTGGAGAGTATGGTGGGTTTTAGATGGAGGGCGCTCTACAAACCCCCAGTACTAAAGAGGTCAGGGGACCTCCAGTGGAGG
>NC_056458.1:48873581-48922385 GCF_018296145.1 Oncorhynchus tshawytscha | reverse complement strand
GCAGTCAACTAGGTTAGTCACAGCAGTCAACTAGCTAGTCACAGCAGTCAACTAGGTAGTCACAGCAGTCAACTAGGTTAGTCACAGCAGTCAACTAGCTAGTCACAGCAGTCAACTAGGTAGTCACAGCAGTCAACTAGGTAGTCACAGCAGTCAACTAGGTAGTCACAGCAGTCAACTAGGTAGTCACAGCAGTCAACTAGGTAGTCACAGCAGTCAACTAGCTAGTCACAGCAGTCAACTAGGTAGTCACAGCAGTCAACTAGGTAGTCACAGCAGTCAACTAGCTAGTCACAGCAGTCAACTAGGCAGTCAACTAGTCACAGCACAGCAGTCAACTAGCTAGTCACAGCAGTCAGCAGTCAACTAGGTTAGTCACAGCAGTCAACTAGCTAGTCACAGCAGTCAACTAGGTTAGTCACAGCAGTCAACTAGCTAGTCACAGCAGTCAACTAGGTTAGCCACAGCAGTCAACTAGGTTAGTCACAGCAGTCAACTAGCTAGTCACAGCAGTCAACTAGCTAGTCACAGCAGTCAACTAGGTTAGTCACAGCAGTCAACTAGCTAGTCACAGCAGTCAACTAGGTTAGTCACAGCAGTCAACTAGCTAGTCACAGCAGTCAACTAGGTTAGCCACAGCAGTCAACTTGGTTAGTCACAGCAGTCAACGAGGCTAGTCACAGCAGTCAACTAGCTAGTCACAGCAGTCAACTAGCTAGTCACAGCAGTCAACTAGGTTAGTAACAGCAGTCAACTAGCTAGTCACAGCAGTCAACTGGCTAGTCACAGCAGTCAACTAGCTAGTCACAGCAGTCAACTAGCTAGTCACAGCAGTCAACTAGCTAGTCACAGAAGTAAACTAGGCTAGTCACAGCAGTCAACTAGCTGGTCACAGCAGTCAACTAGCTAGTCACGGTTGTCAACTAGCTAGTCACAGTTGTCAACTAGCTATCCACACCAGTCAACTAGGTTAGTCACAGCAGTCAACTAGCTAGTCACAGCAGTCAACTAGGTTAGTAACAGCAGTCAACTAGCCAGCCACAGCAGCCAACTAGCTAGCCACAGCGGTCAACTAGCTAGCCCATGCAGTCAACTAGCTAGCCACAGCAGTCAACTAGCTAGCCACAGCAGTCAACTAGCTAGTCACAGCAGTCAACTAGCTAGTCACAGCAGTCAACTAGGTTAGTCACAGCAGTCAACTAGGCTAGTCACAGCAGTCAACTCTTTAGTCACAGCAGTCAACTAGGCTAGTCACAGCAGTCAACTCTTTAGTCACCGCAGTCAACTCTCTAGCCACAACAGTCAACTAGGCTAGTCACAGCAGTCAACTAGGCTAGTCACAGCAGTCAACTAGGCTAGTCACAGCAGTCAACTAGCTAGTCACAGCAGTCAACTAGGCCAGTCACAGCAGTCAACTAGGCCAGTCACAGCAATCAACTAGGCTAGTCACAGCAGTCAACTAGGCTAGTCACAGCAGTGAACTAGCTAGTCACAGCAGTCAACTAGGCTAGTCACAGCAACCAACTAGCTAGTCACAGCAGTCAACTAGCTAGTCAAACCAGTCAACTAGCTAGTCAAACCAGTCAACTAGCTAGTCACAGCAGTCAACGAGGCTAGTCACAGCAGTCAACGAGGCTAGTCACAGCAGTCAACTAGGCTAGTCACAGCAGTCAACTAGGCTAGTCACAGCAGTCAACTAGGTTAGTCACAGCAGTCAACTAGGTTAGTCACAGCAGTCAACTAGGTTAGTCACAGCAGTCAACTAGCCAGTCACAGCAGTCAACTAGGCTAGTCACAGCAGTCAACTAGGCTAGTCACAGCAGTCAACTAGGCTAGTCACAGCAGTCAACTAGGTTAGTCACAGCAGTCAACTAGGTTAGTCACAGCAGTCAACTAGGTTAGTCACAGCAGTCAACTAGCCAGTCACAGCAGTCAACTAGGCTAGTCACAGCAGTCAACTAGGCTAGTCACAGCAGTCAATGAGGCTAGTCACAGCAGTCAACTAGGTTAGTCACAGCAGTCAACTAGGCTAGTCACAGCAGTCAACTAGGCTAGTCACAGCAGTCAACTAGGCTAGTCACAGCAGTCGACGAGGCTAGTCACAGCAGTCAACGAGGCTAGTCACAGCAGTCAACTAGGCTAGTCACAGCAGTCAACTAGGTTAGTCACAGCAGTCAACTAGCTAGTCACAGCAGTCAACTTGGTTAGTCACAGCAGTCAACGAGGCTAGTCACAGCAGTCAACTAGCTAGTCACAGCAGTCAACTAGCTAGTCACAGCAGTCAACTAGGTTAGTAACAGCAGTCAACTAGCTAGTCACAGCAGTCAACTGGCTAGTCACAGCAGTCAACTAGCTAGTCACAGCAGTCAACTAGCTAGTCACAGCAGTCAACTAGCTAGTCACAGAAGTAAACTAGGCTAGTCACAGCAGTCAACTAGGCTAGTCACAGCAGTCAACTAGGTTAGTCACAGCAGTCAACTAGGTTAGTCACAGCAGTCAACGAGGCTAGTCACAGCAGTCAACGAGGCTAGTCACAGCAGTCAACTAGGTAGTCACAGCAGTCAACTAGGTAGTCACAGCAGTCAACTAGGTTAGTCACAGCAGTCAACTAGGTTAGTCACAGCAGTCAACTAGGTTAGTCACAGCAGTCAACTAGCTAGTCACAGCAGTCAACTAGGTTAGTCACAGCAGTCAACTAGGTTAGTCACAGCAGTCAACTAGGCTAGTCACAGCAGTCAACTAGTTTAGTCACAGCAGTCAACTAGGCTAGTCACAGCAGTCAACTAGCTAGTCACAGCAGTCAACTAGGTTAGTCACAGCAGTCAACTAGGTTAGTCACAGCAGTCAACTAGGTTAGTCACAGCAGTCAACTAGGCTAGTCACAGCAGTCAACTAGGCTAGTCACAGCAGTCAACTAGGCTAGTCACAGCAGTCAACTAGGCTAGTCACAGCAGTCAACTAGGCTAGTCACAGCAGTCACCTAACTAGTCACAGCAGTCACCTAGGTTAGCCACAGCAGTCAACTAGGTTAGTCACAGCAGTCAACTAGCTGGTCACAGCAGTCAACTAGCTAGTCACGGTTGTCAACTAGCTAGTCACAGTTGTCAACTAGCTATCCACAGCAGTCAACTAGGTTAGTCACAGCAGTCAACTAGCTAGCAACAGCAGTCAACTAGCCAGCCACAGCAGCCAACTAGCTAGCCACAGCGGTCAACTAGCTAGCCCATGCAGTCAACTAGCTAGCCACAGCAGTCAACTAGCTAGCCACAGCAGTCAACTAGCTAGTCACAGCAGTCAACTAGCTAGTCACAGCAGTCAACTAGGTTAGTCACAGCAGTCAACTAGGCTAGTCACAGCAGTCAACTCTTTAGTCACAGCAGTCAACTAGGCTAGTCACAGCAGTCAACTCTCTAGTCACCGCAGTCAACTCTCTAGCCACAACAGTCAACTAGGCTAGTCACAGCAGTCAACTAGGCTAGTCACAGCAGTCAACTAGGCTAGTCACAGCAGTCAACTAGCTAGTCACAGCAGTCAACTAGGCCAGTCACAGCAGTCAACTAGGCCAGTCACAGCAATCAACTAGGCTAGTCACAGCAGTCAACTAGGCTAGTCACAGCAGTGAACTAGCTAGTCACAGCAGTCAACTAGGCTAGTCACAGCAGCCAACTAGCTAGTCACAGCAGTCAACTAGCTAGTCAAACCAGTCAACTAGCTAGTCAAACCAGTCAACTAGCTAGTCACAGCAGTCAACGAGGCTAGTCACAGCAGTCAACGAGGCTAGTCACAGCAGTCAACTAGGCTAGTCACAGCAGTCAACTAGGCTAGTCACAGCAGTCAACTAGGTTAGTCACAGCAGTCAACTAGGTTAGTCACAGCAGTCAACTAGGTTAGTCACAGCAGTCAACTAGCCAGTCACAGCAGTCAACTAGGCTAGTCACAGCAGTCAACTAGGCTAGTCACAGCAGTCAACTAGGCTAGTCACAGCAGTCAACTAGGTTAGTCACAGCAGTCAACTAGGTTAGTCACAGCAGTCAACTAGGTTAGTCACAGCAGTCAACTAGCCAGTCACAGCAGTCAACTAGGCTAGTCACAGCAGTCAACTAGGCTAGTCACAGCAGTCAATGAGGCTAGTCACAGCAGTCAACTAGGTTAGTCACAGCAGTCAACTAGGCTAGTCACAGCAGTCAACTAGGCTAGTCACAGCAGTCAACTAGGCTAGTCACAGCAGTCAACGAGGCTAGTCACAGCAGTCAACGAGGCTAGTCACAGCAGTCAACTAGGCTAGTCACAGCAGTCAACTAGGTTAGTCACAGCAGTCAACTAGCTAGTCACAGCAGTCAACTTGGTTAGTCACAGCAGTCAACGAGGCTAGTCACAGCAGTCAACTAGCTAGTCACAGCAGTCAACTAGCTAGTCACAGCAGTCAACTAGGTTAGTAACAGCAGTCAACTAGCTAGTCACAGCAGTCAACTGGCTAGTCACAGCAGTCAACTAGCTAGTCACAGCAGTCAACTAGCTAGTCACAGCAGTCAACTAGCTAGTCACAGAAGTAAACTAGGCTAGTCACAGCAGTCAACGAGGCTAGTCACAGCAGTCAACGAGGCTAGTCACAGCAGTCAACGAGGCTAGTCACAGCAGTCAACTAGGTAGTCACAGCAGTCAACTAGGTAGTCACAGCAGTCAACTAGGTTAGTCACAGCAGTCAACTAGGTTAGTCACAGCAGTCAACTAGGTTAGTCACAGCAGTCAACTAGCTAGTCACAGCAGTCAACTAGGTTAGTCACAGCAGTCAACTAGGTTAGTCACAGCAGTCAACTAGGCTAGTCACAGCAGTCAACTAGTTTAGTCACAGCAGTCAACTAGGCTAGTCACAGCAGTCAACTAGCTAGTCACAGCAGTCAACTAGGTTAGTCACAGCAGTCAACTAGGTTAGTCACAGCAGTCAACTAGGTTAGTCACAGCAGTCAACTAGGTTAGTCACAGCAGTCAACCAGGCTAGTCACAGCAGTCAACTAGGCTAGTCACAGCAGTCAACTAGGCTAGTCACAGCAGTCAACTAGCTAGTCACAGAAGTCAACTAGGTTAGTCACAGCAGTCAACTAGGTTAGTCACAGCAGTCAACTAGCTAGTCACAGCAGTCAACTAGGTTAGTCACAGCAGTCAACTAGGCTAGTCACAGCAGTCAACTAGTTTAGTCACAGCAGTCAACTAGGCTAGTCACAGCAGTCAACTAGCTAGTCACAGCAGTCAACTAGGTTAGTCACAGCAGTCAACTAGGTTAGTCACAGCAGTCAACTAGGCTAGTCACTGCAGTCACCTAACTAGTCACAGCAGTCAACTAGGTTAGTCACAGCAGTCAACTAGGCTAGTCACAGCAGTCAACTAGGCTAGTCACAGCAGTCAACTAGGCTAGTCACAGCAGTCAACTAGGCTAGTCACAGCAGTCAACTAGGCTAGCCACAACAGTCAACTAGGCTAGTCACAGCAGTCAACTAGGCTAGTCACAGCAGTCAACTAGCTAGTCACAGCAGTGAACTAGCTAGTCACAGCAGTCAACTAGGCTAGTCACAGCAGCCAACTAGCTAGTCACAGCAGTCAACTAGCTAGTCAAACCAGTCAACTAGCTAGTCAAACCAGTCAACTAGCTAGTCACAGCAGTCAACGAGGCTAGTCACAGCAGTCAACGAGGCTAGTCACAGCAGTCAACTAGGCTAGTCACAGCAGTCAACTAGGCTAGTCACAGCAGTCAACTAGGTTAGTCACAGCAGTCAACTAGGTTAATCACAGCAGTCAACTAGGTTAGTCACAGCAGTCAACTAGCCAGTCACAGCAGTCAACTAGGCTAGTCACAGCAGTCAACTAGGCTAGTCACAGCAGTCAACTAGGCTAGTCACAGCAGTCAACTAGGTTAGTCACAGCAGTCAACTAGGTTAGTCACAGCAGTCAACTAGGTTAGTCACAGCAGTCAACTAGCCAGTCACAGCAGTCAACTAGGCTAGTCACAGCAGTCAACTAGGCTAGTCACAGCAGTCAATGAGGCTAGTCACAGCAGTCAACTAGGTTAGTCACAGCAGTCAACTAGGCTAGTCACAGCAGTCAACGAGGCTAGTCACAGCAGTCAACGAGGCTAGTCACAGCAGTCAACTAGGTAGTCACAGCAGTCAACTAGGTAGTCACAGCAGTCAACTAGGTTAGTCACAGCAGTCAACTAGGTTAGTCACAGCAGTCAACTAGGTTAGTCACAGCAGTCAACTAGCTAGTCACAGCAGTCAACTAGGTTAGTCACAGCAGTCAACTAGGTTAGTCACAGCAGTCAACTAGGCTAGTCACAGCAGTCAACTAGTTTAGTCACAGCAGTCAACTAGGCTAGTCACAGCAGTCAACTAGCTAGTCACAGCAGTCAACTAGGTTAGTCACAGCAGTCAACTAGGTTAGTCACAGCAGTCAACTAGGTTAGTCACAGCAGTCAACTAGGTTAGTCACAGCAGTCAACCAGGCTAGTCACAGCAGTCAACTAGGCTAGTCACAGCAGTCAACTAGGCTAGTCACAGCAGTCAACTAGCTAGTCACAGAAGTCAACTAGGTTAGTCACAGCAGTCAACTAGGTTAGTCACAGCAGTCAACTAGCTAGTCACAGCAGTCAACTAGGTTAGTCACAGCAGTCAACTAGGCTAGTCACAGCAGTCAACTAGTTTAGTCACAGCAGTCAACTAGGCTAGTCACAGCAGTCAACTAGCTAGTCACAGCAGTCAACTAGGTTAGTCACAGCAGTCAACTAGGTTAGTCACAGCAGTCAACTAGGCTAGTCACTGCAGTCACCTAACTAGTCACAGCAGTCAACTAGGTTAGTCACAGCAGTCAACTAGGCTAGTCACAGCAGTCAACTAGGCTAGTCACAGCAGTCAACTAGGCTAGTCACAGCAGTCAACTAGGCTAGTCACAGCAGTCAACTAGGCTAGCCACAACAGTCAACTAGGCTAGTCACAGCAGTCAACTAGGCTAGTCACAGCAGTCAACTAGGCTAGTCACAGCAGTCAACTAGCTAGTCACAGCAGTGAACTAGCTAGTCACAGCAGTCAACTAGGCTAGTCACAGCAGCCAACTAGCTAGTCACAGCAGTCAACTAGCTAGTCAAACCAGTCAACTAGCTAGTCAAACCAGTCAACTAGCTAGTCACAGCAGTCAACGAGGCTAGTCACAGCAGTCAACGAGGCTAGTCACAGCAGTCAACTAGGCTAGTCACAGCAGTCAACTAGGCTAGTCACAGCAGTCAACTAGGTTAGTCACAGCAGTCAACTAGGTTAATCACAGCAGTCAACTAGGTTAGTCACAGCAGTCAACTAGCCAGTCACAGCAGTCAACTAGGCTAGTCACAGCAGTCAACTAGGCTAGTCACAGCAGTCAACTAGGCTAGTCACAGCAGTCAACTAGGTTAGTCACAGCAGTCAACTAGGTTAGTCACAGCAGTCAACTAGGTTAGTCACAGCAGTCAACTAGCCAGTCACAGCAGTCAACTAGGCTAGTCACAGCAGTCAACTAGGCTAGTCACAGCAGTCAATGAGGCTAGTCACAGCAGTCAACTAGGTTAGTCACAGCAGTCAACTAGGCTAGTCACAGCAGTCAACTAGGCTAGTCACAGCAGTCAACTAGGCTAGTCACAGCAGTCAACGAGGCTAGTCACAGCAGTCAACTAGCTAGTCACAGCAGTCAACTAGGTTAGTCACAGCAGTCAACTAGGTTAGTCACAGCAGTCAACTAGGTTAGTCACAGCAGTCAACTAGGTTAGTCACAGCAGTCAACCAGGCTAGTCACAGCAGTCAACTAGGCTAGTCACAGCAGTCAACTAGCTAGTCACAGCAGTCAACTAGGTTAGTAACAGCAGTCAACTAGCTAGTCACAGCAGTCAACTGGCTAGTCACAGCAGTCAACTAGCTAGTCACAGCAGTCAACTAGCTAGTCACAGCAGTCAACTAGCTAGTCACAGAAGTAAACTAGGCTAGTCACAGCAGTCAACTAGGCTAGTCACAGCAGTCAACTAGGTTAGTCACAGCAGTCAACTAGGTTAGTCACAGCAGTCAACGAGGCTAGTCACAGCAGTCAACGAGGCTAGTCACAGCAGTCAACTAGGTAGTCACAGCAGTCAACTAGGTAGTCACAGCAGTCAACTAGGTTAGTCACAGCAGTCAACTAGGTTAGTCACAGCAGTCAACTAGGTTAGTCACAGCAGTCAACTAGCTAGTCACAGCAGTCAACTAGCTAGTCACAGCAGTCAACTAGGTTAGTCACAGCAGTCAACTAGCTAGTCACAGCAGTCAACTAGGTTAGCCACAGCAGTCAACTAGGTTAGTCACAGCAGTCAACTAGCTGGTCACAGCAGTCAACTAGCTAGTCACAGTTGTCAACTAGCTAGTCACAGTTGTCAACTAGCTATCCACAGCAGTCAACTAGGTTAGTCACAGCAGCCAACTAGCTAGCCACAGCGGTCAACTAGCTAGCCCATGCAGTCAACTAGCTAGCCACAGCAGTCAACTAGGTTAGCCACAGCAGTCAACTAGGTTAGTCACAGCAGTCAACTAGCTAGTCACAGCAGTCAACTAGCTAGTCACAGCAGTCAACTAGGTTAGTCACAGCAGTCAACTAGCTAGTCACAGCAGTCAACTAGGTTAGTCACAGCAGTCAACTAGCTAGTCACAGCAGTCAACTGGCTAGTCACAGCAGTCAACTAGCTAGTCACAGCAGTCAACTAGCTAGTCACAGCAGTCAACTAGCTAGTCACAGAAGTAAACTAGGCTAGTCACAGCAGTCAACTAGCTGGTCACAGCAGTCAACTAGCTAGTCACGGTTGTCAACTAGCTAGTCACAGTTGTCAACTAGCTATCCACAGCAGTCAACTAGGTTAGTCACAGCAGTCAACTAGCTAGCAACAGCAGTCAACTAGCCAGCCACAGCAGCCAACTAGCTAGCCACAGCGGTCAACTAGCTAGCCCATGCAGTCAACTAGCTAGCCACAGCAGTCAACTAGCTAGCCACAGCAGTCAACTAGCTAGTCACAGCAGTCAACTAGCTAGTCACAGCAGTCAACTAGGTTAGTCACAGCAGTCAACTAGGCTAGTCACAGCAGTCAACTCTTTAGTCACAGCAGTCAACTAGGCTAGTCACAGCAGTCAACTCTCTAGTCACCGCAGTCAACTCTCTAGCCACAACAGTCAACTAGGCTAGTCACAGCAGTCAACTAGGCTAGTCACAGCAGTCAACTAGGTTAGTCACAGCAGTCAACTATGTTAGTCACAGCAGTCAACTAGGTTAGTCACAGCAGTCAACTAGGCCAGTCACAGCAGTCAACTAGGTTAGTCACAGCAGTCAACTAGGTTAGTCACAGCAGTCAACTAGGTTAGTCACAGCAGTCAACTAGCTAGTCACAGCAGTCAACTAGCTAGTCACAGAAGTAAACTAGGCTAGTCACAGCAGTCAACTAGGCTAGTCACAGCAGTCAACTAGGTTAGTCACAGCAGTCAACTAGGTTAGTCACAGCAGTCAACGAGGCTAGTCACAGCAGTCAACGAGGCTAGTCACAGCAGTCAACTAGGTAGTCACAGCAGTCAACTAGGTAGTCACAGCAGTCAACTAGGTTAGTCACAGCAGTCAACTAGGTTAGTCACAGCAGTCAACTAGGTTAGTCACAGCAGTCAACTAGCTAGTCACAGCAGTCAACTAGGTTAGTCACAGCAGTCAACTAGGTTAGTCACAGCAGTCAACTAGGCTAGTCACAGCAGTCAACTAGTTTAGTCACAGCAGTCAACTAGGCTAGTCACAGCAGTCAACTAGCTAGTCACAGCAGTCAACTAGGTTAGTCACAGCAGTCAACTAGGTTAGTCACAGCAGTCAACTAGGTTAGTCACAGCAGTCAACTAGGTTAGTCACAGCAGTCAACCAGGCTAGTCACAGCAGTCAACTAGGCTAGTCACAGCAGTCAACTAGGCTAGTCACAGCAGTCAACTAGCTAGTCACAGAAGTCAACTAGGTTAGTCACAGCAGTCAACTAGGTTAGTCACAGCAGTCAACTAGCTAGTCACAGCAGTCAACTAGGTTAGTCACAGCAGTCAACTAGGCTAGTCACAGCAGTCAACTAGTTTAGTCACAGCAGTCAACTAGGCTAGTCACAGCAGTCAACTAGCTAGTCACAGCAGTCAACTAGGTTAGTCACAGCAGTCAACTAGGTTAGTCACAGCAGTCAACTAGGCTAGTCACTGCAGTCACCTAACTAGTCACAGCAGTCAACTAGGTTAGTCACAGCAGTCAACTAGGCTAGTCACAGCAGTCAACTAGGCTAGTCACAGCAGTCAACTAGGCTAGTCACAGCAGTCAACTAGGCTAGTCACAGCAGTCAACTAGGCTAGCCACAACAGTCAACTAGGCTAGTCACAGCAGTCAACTAGGCTAGTCACAGCAGTCAACTAGGCTAGTCACAGCAGTCAACTAGCTAGTCACAGCAGTGAACTAGCTAGTCACAGCAGTCAACTAGGCTAGTCACAGCAGCCAACTAGCTAGTCACAGCAGTCAACTAGCTAGTCAAACCAGTCAACTAGCTAGTCAAACCAGTCAACTAGCTAGTCACAGCAGTCAACGAGGCTAGTAACAGCAGTCAACGAGGCTAGTCACAGCAGTCAACTAGGCTAGTCACAGCAGTCAACTAGGCTAGTCACAGCAGTCAACTAGGTTAGTCACAGCAGTCAACTAGGTTAGTCACAGCAGTCAACTAGGTTAGTCACAGCAGTCAACTAGCCAGTCACAGCAGTCAACTAGGCTAGTCACAGCAGTCAACTAGGCTAGTCACAGCAGTCAACTAGGCTAGTCACAGCAGTCAACTAGGTTAGTCACAGCAGTCAACTAGGTTAGTCACAGCAGTCAACTAGGTTAGTCACAGCAGTCAACTAGCCAGTCACAGCAGTCAACTAGGCTAGTCACAGCAGTCAACTAGGCTAGTCACAGCAGTCAATGAGGCTAGTCACAGCAGTCAACTAGGTTAGTCACAGCAGTCAACTAGGCTAGTCACAGCAGTCAACTAGGCTAGTCACAGCAGTCAACTAGGCTAGTCACAGCAGTCAACGAGGCTAGTCACAGCAGTCAACTAGCTAGTCACAGCAGTCAACTAGGTTAGTCACAGCAGTCAACTAGGTTAGTCACAGCAGTCAACTAGGTTAGTCACAGCAGTCAACTAGGTTAGTCACAGCAGTCAACCAGGCTAGTCACAGCAGTCAACTAGGCTAGTCACAGCAGTCAACTAGCTAGTCACAGCAGTCAACTAGGTTAGTAACAGCAGTCAACTAGCTAGTCACAGCAGTCAACTGGCTAGTCACAGCAGTCAACTAGCTAGTCACAGCAGTCAACTAGCTAGTCACAGCAGTCAACTAGCTAGTCACAGAAGTAAACTAGGCTAGTCACAGCAGTCAACTAGGCTAGTCACAGCAGTCAACTAGGTTAGTCACAGCAGTCAACTAGGTTAGTCACAGCAGTCAACGAGGCTAGTCACAGCAGTCAACGAGGCTAGTCACAGCAGTCAACTAGGTAGTCACAGCAGTCAACTAGGTAGTCACAGCAGTCAACTAGGTTAGTCACAGCAGTCAACTAGGTTAGTCACAGCAGTCAACTAGGTTAGTCACAGCAGTCAACTAGCTAGTCACAGCAGTCAACTAGCTAGTCACAGCAGTCAACTAGGTTAGTCACAGCAGTCAACTAGCTAGTCACAGCAGTCAACTAGGTTAGCCACAGCAGTCAACTAGGTTAGTCACAGCAGTCAACTAGCTGGTCACAGCAGTCAACTAGCTAGTCACAGTTGTCAACTAGCTAGTCACAGTTGTCAACTAGCTATCCACAGCAGTCAACTAGGTTAGTCACAGCAGCCAACTAGCTAGCCACAGCGGTCAACTAGCTAGCCCATGCAGTCAACTAGCTAGCCACAGCAGTCAACTAGGTTAGCCACAGCAGTCAACTAGGTTAGTCACAGCAGTCAACTAGCTAGTCACAGCAGTCAACTAGCTAGTCACAGCAGTCAACTAGGTTAGTCACAGCAGTCAACTAGCTAGTCACAGCAGTCAACTAGGTTAGTCACAGCAGTCAACTAGCTAGTCACAGCAGTCAACTGGCTAGTCACAGCAGTCAACTAGCTAGTCACAGCAGTCAACTAGCTAGTCACAGCAGTCAACTAGCTAGTCACAGAAGTAAACTAGGCTAGTCACAGCAGTCAACTAGCTGGTCACAGCAGTCAACTAGCTAGTCACGGTTGTCAACTAGCTAGTCACAGTTGTCAACTAGCTATCCACAGCAGTCAACTAGGTTAGTCACAGCAGTCAACTAGCTAGCAACAGCAGTCAACTAGCCAGCCACAGCAGCCAACTAGCTAGCCACAGCGGTCAACTAGCTAGCCCATGCAGTCAACTAGCTAGCCACAGCAGTCAACTAGCTAGCCACAGCAGTCAACTAGCTAGTCACAGCAGTCAACTAGCTAGTCACAGCAGTCAACTAGGTTAGTCACAGCAGTCAACTAGGCTAGTCACAGCAGACTCTTTAGTCACAGCAGTCAACTAGGCTAGTCACAGCAGTCAACTCTCTAGTCACCGCAGTCAACTCTCTAGCCACAACAGTCAACTAGGCTAGTCACAGCAGTCAACTAGGCTAGTCACAGCAGTCAACTAGGCTAGTCACAGCAGTCAACTAGCTAGTCACAGCAGTCAACTAGGCCAGTCACAGCAGTCAACTAGGCCAGTCACAGCAATCAACTAGGCTAGTCACAGCAGTCAACTAGGCTAGTCACAGCAGTGAACTAGCTAGTCACAGCAGTCAACTAGGCTAGTCACAGCAGCCAACTAGCTAGTCACAGCAGTCAACTAGCTAGTCAAACCAGTCAACTAGCTAGTCAAACCAGTCAACTAGCTAGTCACAGCAGTCAACGAGGCTAGTCACAGCAGTCAACGAGGCTAGTCACAGCAGTCAACTAGGCTAGTCACAGCAGTCAACTAGGCTAGTCACAGCAGTCAACTAGGTTAGTCACAGCAGTCAACTAGGTTAGTCACAGCAGTCAACTAGGTTAGTCACAGCAGTCAACTAGCCAGTCACAGCAGTCAACTAGGCTAGTCACAGCAGTCAACTAGGCTAGTCACAGCAGTCAACTAGGTTAGTCACAGCAGTCAACTAGGTTAGTCACAGCAGTCAACTAGGTTAGTCACAGCAGTCAACTAGCCAGTCACAGCAGTCAACTAGGCTAGTCACAGCAGTCAACTAGGCTAGTCACAGCAGTCAATGAGGCTAGTCACAGCAGTCAACTAGGTTAGTCACAGCAGTCAACTAGGCTAGTCACAGCAGTCAACTAGGCTAGTCACAGCAGTCAACTAGGCTAGTCACAGCAGTCAACGAGGCTAGTCACAGCAGTCAACTAGCTAGTCACAGCAGTCAACTAGGTTAGTCACAGCAGTCAACTAGGTTAGTCACAGCAGTCAACTAGGTTAGTCACAGCAGTCAACTAGGTTAGTCACAGCAGTCAACCAGGCTAGTCACAGCAGTCAACTAGGTTAGTCACAGCAGTCAACTAGGTTAGTCACAGCAGTCAACTAGGCTAGTCACAGCAGTCAACTAGGCTAGTCACAGCAGTCAATGAGGCTAGTCACAGCAGTCAACTAGGTTAGTCACAGCAGTCAACTAGGCTAGTCACAGCAGTCAACTAGGCTAGTCACAGCAGTCAACTAGGCTAGTCACAGCAGTCAACGAGGCTAGTCACAGCAGTCAACTAGCTAGTCACAGCAGTCAACTAGGTTAGTCACAGCAGTCAACTAGGTTAGTCACAGCAGTCAACTAGGTTAGTCACAGCAGTCAACTAGGTTAGTCACAGCAGTCAACCAGGCTAGTCACAGCAGTCAACTAGGCTAGTCACAGCAGTCAACTAGCTAGTCACAGCAGTCAACTAGGTTAGTAACAGCAGTCAACTAGCTAGTCACAGCAGTCAACTGGCTAGTCACAGCAGTCAACTAGCTAGTCACAGCAGTCAACTAGCTAGTCACAGCAGTCAACTAGCTAGTCACAGAAGTAAACTAGGCTAGTCACAGCAGTCAACTAGGCTAGTCACAGCAGTCAACTAGGTTAGTCACAGCAGTCAACTAGGTTAGTCACAGCAGTCAACGAGGCTAGTCACAGCAGTCAACTAGGTAGTCACAGCAGTCAACTAGGTAGTCACAGCAGTCAACTAGGTTAGTCACAGCAGTCAACTAGGTTAGTCACAGCAGTCAACTAGGTTAGTCACAGCAGTCAACTAGCTAGTCACAGCAGTCAACTAGGTTAGTCACAGCAGTCAACTAGGTTAGTCACAGCAGTCAACTAGGTTAGTCACAGCAGTCAACTAGGCTAGTCACAGCAGTCAACTCTTTAGTCACAGCAGTCAACTAGGCTAGTCACAGCAGTCAACTCTCTAGTCACCGCAGTCAACTCTCTAGCCACAACAGTCAACTAGGCTAGTCACAGCAGTCAACTAGGCTAGTCACAGCAGTCAACTAGGTTAGTCACAGCAGTCAACTATGTTAGTCACAGCAGTCAACTAGGTTAGTCACAGCAGTCAACTAGCTAGTCACAGCAGTCAACTAGGTTAGTCACAGCAGTCAACTAGGTTAGTCACAGCAGTCAACTAGGTTAGTCACAGCAGTCAACTAGCTAGTCACAGCAGTCAACTAGCTAGTCACAGAAGTAAACTAGGCTAGTCACAGCAGTCAACTAGGCTAGTCACAGCAGTCAACTAGGTTAGTCACAGCAGTCAACTAGGTTAGTCACAGCAGTCAACGAGGCTAGTCACAGCAGTCAACGAGGCTAGTCACAGCAGTCAACTAGGTAGTCACAGCAGTCAACTAGGTAGTCACAGCAGTCAACTAGGTTAGTCACAGCAGTCAACTAGGTTAGTCACAGCAGTCAACTAGGTTAGTCACAGCAGTCAACTAGCTAGTCACAGCAGTCAACTAGGTTAGTCACAGCAGTCAACTAGGTTAGTCACAGCAGTCAACTAGGCTAGTCACAGCAGTCAACTAGTTTAGTCACAGCAGTCAACTAGGCTAGTCACAGCAGTCAACTAGCTAGTCACAGCAGTCAACTAGGTTAGTCACAGCAGTCAACTAGGTTAGTCACAGCAGTCAACTAGGTTAGTCACAGCAGTCAACTAGGTTAGTCACAGCAGTCAACCAGGCTAGTCACAGCAGTCAACTAGGCTAGTCACAGCAGTCAACTAGGCTAGTCACAGCAGTCAACTAGCTAGTCACAGAAGTCAACTAGGTTAGTCACAGCAGTCAACTAGGTTAGTCACAGCAGTCAACTAGCTAGTCACAGCAGTCAACTAGGTTAGTCACAGCAGTCAACTAGGCTAGTCACAGCAGTCAACTAGGCTAGTCACTGCAGTCACCTAACTAGTCACAGCAGTCAACTAGGTTAGTCACAGCAGTCAACTAGGCTAGTCACAGCAGTCAACTAGGCTAGTCACAGCAGTCAACTAGGCTAGTCACAGCAGTCAACTAGGCTAGTCACAGCAGTCAACTAGGCTAGCCACAACAGTCAACTAGGCTAGTCACAGCAGTCAACTAGGCTAGTCACAGCAGTCAACTAGGCTAGTCACAGCAGTCAACTAGCTAGTCACAGCAGTGAACTAGCTAGTCACAGCAGTCAACTAGGCTAGTCACAGCAGCCAACTAGCTAGTCACAGCAGTCAACTAGCTAGTCAAACCAGTCAACTAGCTAGTCAAACCAGTCAACTAGCTAGTCACAGCAGTCAACGAGGCTAGTCACAGCAGTCAACGAGGCTAGTCACAGCAGTCAACTAGGCTAGTCACAGCAGTCAACTAGGCTAGTCACAGCAGTCAACTAGGTTAGTCACAGCAGTCAACTAGGTTAGTCACAGCAGTCAACTAGGTTAGTCACAGCAGTCAACTAGCCAGTCACAGCAGTCAACTAGGCTAGTCACAGCAGTCAACTAGGCTAGTCACAGCAGTCAACTAGGCTAGTCACAGCAGTCAACTAGGTTAGTCACAGCAGTCAACTAGGTTAGTCACAGCAGTCAACTAGGTTAGTCACAGCAGTCAACTAGCCAGTCACAGCAGTCAACTAGGCTAGTCACAGCAGTCAACTAGGCTAGTCACAGCAGTCAATGAGGCTAGTCACAGCAGTCAACTAGGTTAGTCACAGCAGTCAACTAGGCTAGTCACAGCAGTCAACTAGGCTAGTCACAGCAGTCAACTAGGCTAGTCACAGCAGTCAACGAGGCTAGTCACAGCAGTCAACTAGCTAGTCACAGCAGTCAACTAGGTTAGTCACAGCAGTCAACTAGGTTAGTCACAGCAGTCAACTAGGTTAGTCACAGCAGTCAACTAGGTTAGTAACAGCAGTCAACTAGCTAGTCACAGCAGTCAACTGGCTAGTCACAGCAGTCAACTAGCTAGTCACAGCAGTCAACTAGCTAGTCACAGCAGTCAACTAGCTAGTCACAGAAGTAAACTAGGTTAGTCACAGCAGTCAACTAGGTTAGTCACAGCAGTCAACTAGGTTAGTCACAGCAGTCAACTAGCTAGTCACAGCAGTCAACTAGCTAGTCACAGAAGTAAACTAGGCTAGTCACAGCAGTCAACTAGGCTAGTCACAGCAGTCAACTAGGTTAGTCACAGCAGTCAACTAGGTTAGTCACAGCAGTCAACGAGGCTAGTCACAGCAGTCAACGAGGCTAGTCACAGCAGTCAACTAGGTAGTCACAGCAGTCAACTAGGTAGTCACAGCAGTCAACTAGGTTAGTCACAGCAGTCAACTAGGTTAGTCACAGCAGTCAACTAGGTTAGTCACAGCAGTCAACTAGCTAGTCACAGCAGTCAACTAGGTTAGTCACAGCAGTCAACTAGGTTAGTCACAGCAGTCAACTAGGCTAGTCACAGCAGTCAACTAGTTTAGTCACAGCAGTCAACTAGGCTAGTCACAGCAGTCAACTAGCTAGTCACAGCAGTCAACTAGGTTAGTCACAGCAGTCAACTAGGTTAGTCACAGCAGTCAACTAGGTTAGTCACAGCAGTCAACTAGGTTAGTCACAGCAGTCAACCAGGCTAGTCACAGCAGTCAACTAGGCTAGTCACAGCAGTCAACTAGGCTAGTCACAGCAGTCAACTAGCTAGTCACAGAAGTCAACTAGGTTAGTCACAGCAGTCAACTAGGTTAGTCACAGCAGTCAACTAGCTAGTCACAGCAGTCAACTAGGTTAGTCACAGCAGTCAACTAGGCTAGTCACAGCAGTCAACTAGTTTAGTCACAGCAGTCAACTAGGCTAGTCACAGCAGTCAACTAGCTAGTCACAGCAGTCAACTAGGTTAGTCACAGCAGTCAACTAGGTTAGTCACAGCAGTCAACTAGGCTAGTCACTGCAGTCACCTAACTAGTCACAGCAGTCAACTAGGTTAGTCACAGCAGTCAACTAGGCTAGTCACAGCAGTCAACTAGGCTAGTCACAGCAGTCAACTAGGCTAGTCACAGCAGTCAACTAGGCTAGTCACAGCAGTCAACTAGGCTAGCCACAACAGTCAACTAGGCTAGTCACAGCAGTCAACTAGGCTAGTCACAGCAGTCAACTAGGCTAGTCACAGCAGTCAACTAGCTAGTCACAGCAGTGAACTAGCTAGTCACAGCAGTCAACTAGGCTAGTCACAGCAGCCAACTAGCTAGTCACAGCAGTCAACTAGCTAGTCAAACCAGTCAACTAGCTAGTCAAACCAGTCAACTAGCTAGTCACAGCAGTCAACGAGGCTAGTCACAGCAGTCAACGAGGCTAGTCACAGCAGTCAACTAGGCTAGTCACAGCAGTCAACTAGGCTAGTCACAGCAGTCAACTAGGTTAGTCACAGCAGTCAACTAGGTTAGTCACAGCAGTCAACTAGGTTAGTCACAGCAGTCAACTAGCCAGTCACAGCAGTCAACTAGGCTAGTCACAGCAGTCAACTAGGCTAGTCACAGCAGTCAACTAGGCTAGTCACAGCAGTCAACTAGGTTAGTCACAGCAGTCAACTAGGTTAGTCACAGCAGTCAACTAGGTTAGTCACAGCAGTCAACTAGCCAGTCACAGCAGTCAACTAGGCTAGTCACAGCAGTCAACTAGGCTAGTCACAGCAGTCAATGAGGCTAGTCACAGCAGTCAACTAGGTTAGTCACAGCAGTCAACTAGGCTAGTCACAGCAGTCAACTAGGCTAGTCACAGCAGTCAACTAGGCTAGTCACAGCAGTCAACGGCTAGTCACAGCAGTCAACTAGCTAGTCACAGCAGTCAACTAGGTTAGTCACAGCAGTCAACTAGGTTAGTCACAGCAGTCAACTAGGTTAGTCACAGCAGTCAACTAGGTTAGTCACAGCAGTCAACCAGGCTAGTCACAGCAGTCAACTAGGCTAGTCACAGCAGTCAACTAGCTAGTCACAGCAGTCAACTAGGTTAGTAACAGCAGTCAACTAGCTAGTCACAGCAGTCAACTGGCTAGTCACAGCAGTCAACTAGCTAGTCACAGCAGTCAACTAGCTAGTCACAGCAGTCAACTAGCTAGTCACAGAAGTAAACTAGGCTAGTCACAGCAGTCAACTAGGCTAGTCACAGCAGTCAACTAGGTTAGTCACAGCAGTCAACTAGGTTAGTCACAGCAGTCAACGAGGCTAGTCACAGCAGTCAACGAGGCTAGTCACAGCAGTCAACTAGGTAGTCACAGCAGTCAACTAGGTAGTCACAGCAGTCAACTAGGTTAGTCACAGCAGTCAACTAGGTTAGTCACAGCAGTCAACTAGGTTAGTCACAGCAGTCAACTAGCTAGTCACAGCAGTCAACTAGCTAGTCACAGCAGTCAACTAGGTTAGTCACAGCAGTCAACTAGCTAGTCACAGCAGTCAACTAGGTTAGCCACAGCAGTCAACTAGGTTAGTCACAGCAGTCAACTAGCTGGTCACAGCAGTCAACTAGCTAGTCACAGTTGTCAACTAGCTAGTCACAGTTGTCAACTAGCTATCCACAGCAGTCAACTAGGTTAGTCACAGCAGCCAACTAGCTAGCCACAGCGGTCAACTAGCTAGCCCATGCAGTCAACTAGCTAGCCACAGCAGTCAACTAGGTTAGCCACAGCAGTCAACTAGGTTAGTCACAGCAGTCAACTAGCTAGTCACAGCAGTCAACTAGCTAGTCACAGCAGTCAACTAGGTTAGTCACAGCAGTCAACTAGCTAGTCACAGCAGTCAACTAGGTTAGTCACAGCAGTCAACTAGCTAGTCACAGCAGTCAACTGGCTAGTCACAGCAGTCAACTAGCTAGTCACAGCAGTCAACTAGCTAGTCACAGCAGTCAACTAGCTAGTCACAGAAGTAAACTAGGCTAGTCACAGCAGTCAACTAGCTGGTCACAGCAGTCAACTAGCTAGTCACGGTTGTCAACTAGCTAGTCACAGTTGTCAACTAGCTATCCACAGCAGTCAACTAGGTTAGTCACAGCAGTCAACTAGCTAGCAACAGCAGTCAACTAGCCAGCCACAGCAGCCAACTAGCTAGCCACAGCGGTCAACTAGCTAGCCCATGCAGTCAACTAGCTAGCCACAGCAGTCAACTAGCTAGCCACAGCAGTCAACTAGCTAGTCACAGCAGTCAACTAGCTAGTCACAGCAGTCAACTAGGTTAGTCACAGCAGTCAACTAGGCTAGTCACAGCAGTCAACTCTTTAGTCACAGCAGTCAACTAGGCTAGTCACAGCAGTCAACTCTCTAGTCACCGCAGTCAACTCTCTAGCCACAACAGTCAACTAGGCTAGTCACAGCAGTCAACTAGGCTAGTCACAGCAGTCAACTAGGCTAGTCACAGCAGTCAACTAGCTAGTCACAGCAGTCAACTAGGCCAGTCACAGCAGTCAACTAGGCCAGTCACAGCAATCAACTAGGCTAGTCACAGCAGTCAACTAGGCTAGTCACAGCAGTGAACTAGCTAGTCACAGCAGTCAACTAGGCTAGTCACAGCAGCCAACTAGCTAGTCACAGCAGTCAACTAGCTAGTCAAACCAGTCAACTAGCTAGTCAAACCAGTCAACTAGCTAGTCACAGCAGTCAACGAGGCTAGTCACAGCAGTCAACGAGGCTAGTCACAGCAGTCAACTAGGCTAGTCACAGCAGTCAACTAGGCTAGTCACAGCAGTCAACTAGGTTAGTCACAGCAGTCAACTAGGTTAGTCACAGCAGTCAACTAGGTTAGTCACAGCAGTCAACTAGCCAGTCACAGCAGTCAACTAGGCTAGTCACAGCAGTCAACTAGGCTAGTCACAGCAGTCAACTAGGTTAGTCACAGCAGTCAACTAGGTTAGTCACAGCAGTCAACTAGGTTAGTCACAGCAGTCAACTAGCCAGTCACAGCAGTCAACTAGGCTAGTCACAGCAGTCAACTAGGCTAGTCACAGCAGTCAATGAGGCTAGTCACAGCAGTCAACTAGGTTAGTCACAGCAGTCAACTAGGCTAGTCACAGCAGTCAACTAGGCTAGTCACAGCAGTCAACTAGGCTAGTCACAGCAGTCAACGAGGCTAGTCACAGCAGTCAACTAGCTAGTCACAGCAGTCAACTAGGTTAGTCACAGCAGTCAACTAGGTTAGTCACAGCAGTCAACTAGGTTAGTCACAGCAGTCAACTAGGTTAGTCACAGCAGTCAACCAGGCTAGTCACAGCAGTCAACTAGGCTAGTCACAGCAGTCAACTAGCTAGTCACAGCAGTCAACTAGGTTAGTAACAGCAGTCAACTAGCTAGTCACAGCAGTCAACTGGCTAGTCACAGCAGTCAACTAGCTAGTCACAGCAGTCAACTAGCTAGTCACAGCAGTCAACTAGCTAGTCACAGAAGTAAACTAGGCTAGTCACAGCAGTCAACTAGGCTAGTCACAGCAGTCAACTAGGTTAGTCACAGCAGTCAACTAGGTTAGTCACAGCAGTCAACGAGGCTAGTCACAGCAGTCAACTAGGTAGTCACAGCAGTCAACTAGGTAGTCACAGCAGTCAACTAGGTTAGTCACAGCAGTCAACTAGGTTAGTCACAGCAGTCAACTAGGTTAGTCACAGCAGTCAACTAGCTAGTCACAGCAGTCAACTAGGTTAGTCACAGCAGTCAACTAGGTTAGTCACAGCAGTCAACTAGGCTAGTCACAGCAGTCAACTAGTTTAGTCACAGCAGTCAACTAGGCTAGTCACAGCAGTCAACTAGCTAGTCACAGCAGTCAACTAGGTTAGTCACAGCAGTCAACTAGGTTAGTCACAGCAGTCAACTAGGTTAGCCACAGCAGTCAACTAGGTTAGTCACAGCAGTCAACTAGCTGGTCACAGCAGTCAACTAGCTAGTCACGGTTGTCAACTAGCTAGTCACAGTTGTCAACTAGCTATCACAGCAGTCAACTAGGTTAGTCACAGCAGTCAACTAGCTAGCAACAGCAGTCAACTAGCCAGCCACAGCAGCCAACTAGCTAGCCACAGCGGTCAACTAGCTAGCCCATGCAGTCAACTAGCTAGCCACAGCAGTCAACTAGCTAGCCACAGCAGTCAACTAGCTAGTCACAGCAGTCAACTAGCTAGTCACAGCAGTCAACTAGGTTAGTCACAGCAGTCAACTAGGCTAGTCACAGCAGTCAACTCTTTAGTCACAGCAGTCAACTAGGCTAGTCACAGCAGTCAACTCTCTAGTCACCGCAGTCAACTCTCTAGCCACAACAGTCAACTAGGCTAGTCACAGCAGTCAACTAGGCTAGTCACAGCAGTCAACTAGGCTAGTCACAGCAGTCAACTAGCTAGTCACAGCAGTCAACTAGGCCAGTCACAGCAGTCAACTAGGCCAGTCACAGCAATCAACTAGGCTAGTCACAGCAGTCAACTAGGGCTAGTCACAGCAGTGAACTAGCTAGTCACAGCAGTCAACTAGGCTAGTCACAGCAGCCAACTAGCTAGTCACAGCAGTCAACTAGCTAGTCAAACCAGTCAACTAGCTAGTCAAACCAGTCAACTAGCTAGTCACAGCAGTCAACGAGGCTAGTCACAGCAGTCAACGAGGCTAGTCACAGCAGTCAACTAGGCTAGTCACAGCAGTCAACTAGGCTAGTCACAGCAGTCAACTAGGTTAGTCACAGCAGTCAACTAGGTTAGTCACAGCAGTCAACTAGGTTAGTCACAGCAGTCAACTAGCCAGTCACAGCAGTCAACTAGGCTAGTCACAGCAGTCAACTAGGCTAGTCACAGCAGTCAACTAGGCTAGTCACAGCAGTCAACTAGGTTAGTCACAGCAGTCAACTAGGTTAGTCACAGCAGTCAACTAGGTTAGTCACAGCAGTCAACTAGCCAGTCACAGCAGTCAACTAGGCTAGTCACAGCAGTCAACTAGGCTAGTCACAGCAGTCAATGAGGCTAGTCACAGCAGTCAACTAGGTTAGTCACAGCAGTCAACTAGGCTAGTCACAGCAGTCAACTAGGCTAGTCACAGCAGTCAACTAGGCTAGTCACAGCAGTCAACGAGGCTAGTCACAGCAGTCAACTAGGCTAGTCACAGCAGTCAACTAGGCTAGTCACAGCAGTCAACTAGGTTAGTCACAGCAGTCAACTAGCTAGTCACAGCAGTCAACTTGGTTAGTCACAGCAGTCAACGAGGCTAGTCACAGCAGTCAACTAGCTAGTCACAGCAGTCAACTAGCTAGTCACAGCAGTCAACTAGGTTAGTAACAGCAGTCAACTAGCTAGTCACAGCAGTCAACTGGCTAGTCACAGCAGTCAACTAGCTAGTCACAGCAGTCAACTAGCTAGTCACAGCAGTCAACTAGCTAGTCACAGAAGTAAACTAGGCTAGTCACAGCAGTCAACTAGGCTAGTCACAGCAGTCAACTAGGTTAGTCACAGCAGTCAACTAGGTTAGTCACAGCAGTCAACGAGGCTAGTCACAGCAGTCAACTAGGTAGTCACAGCAGTCAACTAGGTAGTCACAGCAGTCAACTAGGTTAGTCACGGCAGTCAACTAGGTTAGTCACAGCAGTCAACTAGGTTAGTCACAGCAGTCAACTAGCTAGTCACAGCAGTCAACTAGGTTAGTCACAGCAGTCAACTAGGTTAGTCACAGCAGTCAACTAGGCTAGTCACAGCAGTCAACTAGTTTAGTCACAGCAGTCAACTAGGCTAGTCACAGCAGTCAACTAGCTAGTCACAGCAGTCAACTAGGTTAGTCACAGCAGTCAACTAGGTTAGTCACAGCAGTCAACCAGGCTAGTCACAGCAGTCAACTAGGCTAGTCACAGCAGTCAACTAGGCTAGTCACAGCAGTCAACTAGCTAGTCACAGAAGTCAACTAGGTTAGTCACAGCAGTCAACTAGGTTAGTCACAGCAGTCAACTAGCTAGTCACAGCAGTCAACTAGGTTAGTCACAGCAGTCAACTAGGCTAGTCACAGCAGTCAACTAGTTTAGTCACAGCAGTCAACTAGGCTAGTCACAGCAGTCAACTAGCTAGTCACAGCAGTCAACTAGGTTAGTCACAGCAGTCAACTAGGCTAGTCACAGCAGTCAACTAGGTTAGTCACAGCAGTCAACTAGGCTAGTCACAGCAGTCACCTAACTAGTCACAGCAGTCAACTAGGTTAGTCACAGCAGTCAACTAGCTAGTCACAGCAGTCAACTAGGTTAGTCACAGCAGTCAACTAGCTAGTCACAGCAGTCAACTAGCTAGTCACAGCAGTCAACTAGGTTAGTCACAGCAGTCAACTAGCTAGTCACAGCAGTCAACTAGGTTAGTCACAGCAGTCAACTAGGTTAGTCACAGCAGTCAACTAGCTGGTCACAGCAGTCAACTAGCTAGTCACAGTTGTCAACTAGCTAGTCACAGTTGTCAACTAGCTATCCACAGCAGTCAACTAGGTTAGTCAAAGCAGCCAACTAGCTAGCCACAGCGGTCAACTAGCTAGCCCATGCAGTCAACTAGCTAGCCACAGCAGTCAACTAGGTTAGCCACAGCAGTCAACTAGGTTAGTCACAGCAGTCAACTAGCTAGCCACAGCAGTCAACTAGCTAGCCACAGCAGTCAACTAGCTAGTCACAGCAGTCAACTAGCTAGTCACAGCAGTCAACTAGGTTAGTCACAGCAGTCAACTAGGCTAGTCACAGAAGTCAACTCTTTAGTCACAGCAGTCAACTAGGCTAGTCACAGCAGTCAACTCTCTAGTCACAGCAGTCAACTCTCTAGCCACAACAGTCAACTAGGCTAGTCACAGCAGTCAACTAGGCTAGTCACAGCAGTCAACTAGGCTAGTCACAGCAGTCAACTAGCTAGTCACAGCAGTCAACTAGGCCAGTCACAGCAATCAACTAGGCCAGTCACAGCAATCAACTAGGCTAGTCACAGCAGTCAACTAGGCTAGTCACAGCAGTCAACTAGCTAGTCACAGCAGTCAACTAGGCTAGTCACAGCAGCCAACTAGCTAGTCACAGCAGTCAACTAGCTAGTCAAACCAGTCAACTAGCTAGTCAAACCAGTCAACTAGCTAGTCACAGCAGTCAACGAGGCTAGTCACAGCAGTCAACTAGGTTAGTCACAGCAGTCAACTAGGTTAGTCACAGCAGTCAACTAGGCTAGTCACAGCAGTCAACTAGGCTAGTCACAGCAGTCAACTAGGCTAGTCACAGTAGTCAACGAGGCTAGTCACAGCAGTCAACGAGGCTAGTCACAGCAGTCAACTAGGCTAGTCACAGCAGTCAACTAGGTTAGTCACAGCAGTCAACTAGCTAGTCACAGCAGTCAACTTGGTTAGTCACAGCAGTCAACGAGGCTAGTCACAGCAGTCAACTAGGTTAGTCACAGCAGTCAACTAGCTAGTCACAGCAGTCAACTAGGTTAGTAACAGCAGTCAACTAGCTAGTCACAGCAGTCAACTGGCTAGTAACAGCAGTCAACTAGCTAGTCACAGCAGTCAACTAGCTAGTCACAGCAGTCAACTAGCTAGTCACAGAAGTAAACTAGGCTAGTCACAGCAGTCAACTAGGCTAGTCACAGCAGTCAACTAGGTTAATCACAGCAGTCAACTAGGTTAGTCACAGCAGTCAACGAGGCTAGTCACAGCAGTCAACGAGGCTAGTCACAGCAGTCAACTAGGTAGTCACAGCAGTCAACTAGGTAGTCACAGCAGTCAACTAGGTAGTCACAGCAGTCAACTAGCTAGTCACAGAAGTCAACTAGGTTAGTCACAGCAGTCAACTATGTTAGTCACAGCAGTCAACTAGGTTAGTCACAGCAGTCAACTAGCTAGTCACAGCAGTCAACTAGGTTAGTCACAGCAGTCAACTAGGTTAGTCACAGCAGTCAACTAGGCTAGTCACAGCAGTCAACTAGTTTAGTCACAGCAGTCAACTAGGCTAGTCACAGCAGTCAACTAGCTAGTCACAGCAGTCAACTAGGTTAGTCACAGCAGTCAACTAGGTTAGTCACAGCAGTCAACTAGGTTAGTCACAGCAGTCAACTAGGTTAGTCACAGCAGTCAACTAGGTTAGTCACAGCAGTCAACTAGGCTAGTCACAGCAGTCAACTAGGCTAGTCACAGCAGTCAACTAGGCTAGTCACAGCAGTCAACTAGCTAGTCACAGAAGTCAACTAGGTTAGTCACAGCAGTCAACTAGGTTAGTCACAGCAGTCAACTAGCTAGTCACAGCAGTCAACTAGGGTTGTCACAGCAGTCAACTAGGCTAGTCACAGCAGTCAACTAGTTTAGTCACAGCAGTCAACTAGGCTAGTCACAGCAGTCAACTAGCTAGTCACAGCAGTCAACTAGGTTAGTCACAGCAGTCAACTAGGTTAGTCACAGCAGTCAACTAGGTTAGTCACAGCAGTCAACTAGGTTAGTCACAGCAGTCAACTAGGCTAGTCACAGCAGTCAACTAGGCTAGTCACAGCAGTCAACTAGGTTAGTCACAGCAGTCAACTAGCCAGTCACAGCAGTCAACTAGGCTAGTCACAGCAGTCAACTAGGCTAGTCACAGCAGTCAACTAGGCTAGTCACAGCAGTCAACTAGGTTAGTCACAGCAGTCAACTAGGTTAGTCACAGCAGTCAACTAGGTTAGTCACAGCAGTCAACTAGCCAGTCACAGCAGTCAACTAGGCTAGTCACAGCAGTCAACTAGGCTAGTCACAGCAGTCAATGAGGCTAGTCACAGCAGTCAACTAGGTTAGTCACAGCAGTCAACTAGGCTAGTCACAGCAGTCAACTAGGCTAGTCACAGCAGTCAACTAGGCTAGTCACAGCAGTCAACGAGGCTAGTCACAGCAGTCAACGAGGCTAGTCACAGCAGTCAACTAGGCTAGTCACAGCAGTCAACTAGGTTAGTCACAGCAGTCAACTAGCTAGTCACAGCAGTCAACTTGGTTAGTCACAGCAGTCAACGAGGCTAGTCACAGCAGTCAACTAGCTAGTCACAGCAGTCAACTAGCTAGTCACAGCAGTCAACTAGGTTAGTAACAGCAGTCAACTAGCTAGTCACAGCAGTCAACTGGCTAGTCACAGCAGTCAACTAGCTAGTCACAGCAGTCAACTAGCTAGTCACAGCAGTCAACTAGCTAGTCACAGAAGTAAACTAGGCTAGTCACAGCAGTCAACTAGGCTAGTCACAGCAGTCAACTAGGTTAGTCACAGCAGTCAACTAGGTTAGTCACAGCAGTCAACGAGGCTAGTCACAGCAGTCAACGAGGCTAGTCACAGCAGTCAACTAGGTAGTCACAGCAGTCAACTAGGTAGTCACAGCAGTCAACTAGGTTAGTCACGGCAGTCAACTAGGTTAGTCACAGCAGTCAACTAGGTTAGTCACAGCAGTCAACTAGCTAGTCACAGCAGTCAACTAGGTTAGTCACAGCAGTCAACTAGGTTAGTCACAGCAGTCAACTAGGCTAGTCACAGCAGTCAACTAGTTTAGTCACAGCAGTCAACTAGGCTAGTCACAGCAGTCAACTAGCTAGTCACAGCAGTCAACTAGGTTAGTCACAGCAGTCAACTAGGTTAGTCACAGCAGTCAACCAGGCTAGTCACAGCAGTCAACTAGGCTAGTCACAGCAGTCAACTAGGCTAGTCACAGCAGTCAACTAGCTAGTCACAGAAGTCAACTAGGTTAGTCACAGCAGTCAACTAGCTAGCCACAGCAGTCAGCTAGCTAGTCACAGCAGTCAACTAGGTTAGTCACAGCAGTCAACTAGGCTAGTCACAGCAGTCAACTAGTTTAGTCACAGCAGTCAACTAGGCTAGTCACAGCAGTCAACTAGCTAGTCACAGCAGTCAACTAGGTTAGTCACAGCAGTCAACTAGGCTAGTCACAGCAGTCAACTAGGTTAGTCACAGCAGTCAACTAGGCTAGTCACAGCAGTCACCTAACTAGTCACAGCAGTCAACTAGGTTAGTCACAGCAGTCAACTAGCTAGTCACAGCAGTCAACTAGGTTAGTCACAGCAGTCAACTAGCTAGTCACAGCAGTCAACTAGCTAGTCACAGCAGTCAACTAGGTTAGTCACAGCAGTCAACTAGCTAGTCACAGCAGTCAACTAGGTTAGTCACAGCAGTCAACTAGGTTAGTCACAGCAGTCAACTAGCTGGTCACAGCAGTCAACTAGCTAGTCACAGTTGTCAACTAGCTAGTCACAGTTGTCAACTAGCTATCCACAGCAGTCAACTAGGTTAGTCACAGCAGCCAACTAGCTAGCCACAGCGGTCAACTAGCTAGCCCATGCAGTCAACTAGCTAGCCACAGCAGTCAACTAGGTTAGCCACAGCAGTCAACTAGGTTAGTCACAGCAGTCAACTAGCTAGCCACAGCAGTCAACTAGCTAGCCACAGCAGTCAACTAGCTAGTCACAGCAGTCAACTAGCTAGTCACAGCAGTCAACTAGGTTAGTCACAGCAGTCAACTAGGCTAGTCACAGAAGTCAACTCTTTAGTCACAGCAGTCAACTAGGCTAGTCACAGCAGTCAACTCTCTAGTCACAGCAGTCAACTCTCTAGCCACAACAGTCAACTAGGCTAGTCACAGCAGTCAACTAGGCTAGTCACAGCAGTCAACTAGGCTAGTCACAGCAGTCAACTAGCTAGTCACAGCAGTCAACTAGGCCAGTCACAGCAATCAACTAGGCCAGTCACAGCAATCAACTAGGCTAGTCACAGCAGTCAACTAGGCTAGTCACAGCAGTCAACTAGCTAGTCACAGCAGTCAACTAGGCTAGTCACAGCAGCCAACTAGCTAGTCACAGCAGTCAACTAGCTAGTCAAACCAGTCAACTAGCTAGTCAAACCAGTCAACTAGCTAGTCACAGCAGTCAACGAGGCTAGTCACAGCAGTCAACTAGGTTAGTCACAGCAGTCAACTAGGTTAGTCACAGCAGTCAACTAGGCTAGTCACAGCAGTCAACTAGGCTAGTCACAGCAGTCAACTAGGCTAGTCACAGTAGTCAACGAGGCTAGTCACAGCAGTCAACGAGGCTAGTCACAGCAGTCAACTAGGCTAGTCACAGCAGTCAACTAGGTTAGTCACAGCAGTCAACTAGCTAGTCACAGCAGTCAACTTGGTTAGTCACAGCAGTCAACGAGGCTAGTCACAGCAGTCAACTAGGTTAGTCACAGCAGTCAACTAGCTAGTCACAGCAGTCAACTAGGTTAGTAACAGCAGTCAACTAGCTAGTCACAGCAGTCAACTGGCTAGTAACAGCAGTCAACTAGCTAGTCACAGCAGTCAACTAGCTAGTCACAGCAGTCAACTAGCTAGTCACAGAAGTAAACTAGGCTAGTCACAGCAGTCAACTAGGCTAGTCACAGCAGTCAACTAGGTTAATCACAGCAGTCAACTAGGTTAGTCACAGCAGTCAACGAGGCTAGTCACAGCAGTCAACGAGGCTAGTCACAGCAGTCAACTAGGTAGTCACAGCAGTCAACTAGGTAGTCACAGCAGTCAACTAGGTAGTCACAGCAGTCAACTAGCTAGTCACAGAAGTCAACTAGGTTAGTCACAGCAGTCAACTATGTTAGTCACAGCAGTCAACTAGGTTAGTCACAGCAGTCAACTAGCTAGTCACAGCAGTCAACTAGGTTAGTCACAGCAGTCAACTAGGTTAGTCACAGCAGTCAACTAGGCTAGTCACAGCAGTCAACTAGTTTAGTCACAGCAGTCAACTAGGCTAGTCACAGCAGTCAACTAGCTAGTCACAGCAGTCAACTAGGTTAGTCACAGCAGTCAACTAGGTTAGTCACAGCAGTCAACTAGGTTAGTCACAGCAGTCAACTAGGTTAGTCACAGCAGTCAACTAGGTTAGTCACAGCAGTCAACTAGGCTAGTCACAGCAGTCAACTAGGCTAGTCACAGCAGTCAACTAGGCTAGTCACAGCAGTCAACTAGCTAGTCACAGAAGTCAACTAGGTTAGTCACAGCAGTCAACTAGGTTAGTCACAGCAGTCAACTAGCTAGTCACAGCAGTCAACTAGGGTTGTCACAGCAGTCAACTAGGCTAGTCACAGCAGTCAACTAGTTTAGTCACAGCAGTCAACTAGGCTAGTCACAGCAGTCAACTAGCTAGTCACAGCAGTCAACTAGGTTAGTCACAGCAGTCAACTAGGTTAGTCACAGCAGTCAACTAGGTTAGTCACAGCAGTCAACTAGGTTAGTCACAGCAGTCAACTAGGCTAGTCACAGCAGTCAACTAGGCTAGTCACAGCAGTCAACTAGGCTAGTCACAGCAGTCAACTAGGCTAGTCACAGCAGTCAACGAGGCTAGTCACAGCAGTCAACTAGGCTAGTCACAGCAGTCAACTAGGTTAGTCACAGCAGTCAACTTAGGTTAGTCACAGCAGTCAACTAGGTTAGTCACAGCAGTCAACTAGCTAGTCACAGCAGTCAACTCTAGTCACAGCAGTCAACTAGGTTAGTAACAGCAGTCAACTAGCTAGTCACAGCAGTCAACTGGCTAGTCACAGCAGTCAACTAGCTAGTCACAGCAGTCACCTAGCTAGTCACAGCAGTCAACTAGCTAGTCACAGAAGTAAACTAGGCTAGTCACAGCAGTCAACTAGGCTAGTCACAGCAGTCAACTAGGTTAGTCACAGCAGTCAACTAGGTTAGTCACAGCAGTCAACGAGGCTAGTCACAGCAGTCAACGAGGCTAGTCACAGCAGTCAACTAGGTAGTCACAGCAGTCAACTAGGTAGTCACAGCAGTCAACTAGGTAGTCACAGCAGTCAACTAGCTAGTCACAGAAGTCAACTAGGTTAGTCACAGCAGTCAACTAGGTTAGTCACAGCAGTCAACTAGGCTAGTCACAGCAGTCAACTAGTTTAGTCACAGCAGTCAACTAGGCTAGTCACAGCAGTCAACTAGGCTAGTCACAGCAGTCAACTAGGTTAGTCACAGCAGTCAACTAGGTTAGTCACAGCAGTCAACTAGGTTAGTCACAGCAGTCAACTAGGTTAGTCACAGCAGTCAACTAGGTTAGTCACAGCAGTCAACTAGGTTAGTCACAGCAGTCAACTAGGCTAGTCACAGCAGTCAACTAGGCTAGTCACAGCAACTAGGCTCACACTCAACTAGGCTAGTCACAGCAGTCAACTAGGCTAGTCACAGCAGTCACCTAACTAGTCACAGCAGTCACCTAACTAGTCCCAGCAGTCAACTAGGCTAGTCACAGCAGTCAACTAGGCTAGTCACAGCAGTCAACTATCTAGCCACAGCAGTCAGCTAGCCACAGCAGTCAGCTAGACACAGCAGTCAACTAGCTTGGTAGCTGTTTAACTTTCTACCACATACACTGATTTGTTTGTAAACAATTAAAAAGCTAGTTAGCTACCACATGTTCTTGTCAAACTGTCAACAGAGTATAAAGCAAGCTACAAGGCGAAAAAGAAAAAACAGTTACAAAAATCACTTGAGGTATGACTGTTCAGACACAAGTCACATTGCCAGGAATCATATTTGTATATGACTTTGTTTGAAATGTGCCTTGTTCAGACTGCAGGAAAAATAACAGATTCTAATCGGATACACAACAAAATTGGTAGAAGACCTGAGAACTACGAAACCTGAACTACGAAACCTGAGAACTACGAGGCCTGAGAACTACAAGGCCTGTGAACTACGAGGCCTGAGAACTACGAGGCCTGTGAACTAAGAGACCTGGGAAAATACGAGGCCTGAGAACTACGAGGCCTGAGAACTACGAGGCCTGAGAACTACGAGGCCTGAGAACTACGAGGCCTGAGAACTATGAGGCCTGAGAACTACGAGGCCTGAGAACTATGAGGCCTGAGAACTACGAGAGACCTGAGAACAAGAGACCTGGGAACTGAGAGACCTGGGAACTAAGAGACCTGGGAACTACGAGGCCTGAGAACTACGAGGCCTGTGAACTAACATACCTGGGACCTACAAGGCCTGAGAACTACGAGGCCTGAGATCTACGAGGCCTGAGAACTACGAGGCCTGAGAACTAGAACTACGAGGCCTGAGAACTATGAGGCCTGAGAACTACGAGGCCTGAGAACTACGAGGCCTGAGAACTACAAGGCCTGAGAACTACGAGGCCTCAGAACTATGAGACCTGAGAACTATGAGGCCTGAGAACTACGAGGCCTAAGAACCTCAAGATAAAGTAGAGCAGCAGCAGAGGAACAGACTGTTGGGTCTGTCTAAGAGGAGGCATCGATGAACAAGAGATGGAGGGAGAGGTGGGTGGGGAGGGAGAGGAGAGGAGGAAGGGGAGGGAGGGAGAGAGATGAGGAAGGGTGGGAGGGAAAGGAGTGAGGGGAGGAGAGGAGGGGAGGGAGAGGAGGAAGGGAAGGGAGTGAGAGGTTGATGGAGACAGCTCTACAGACCAGGAGGAGGAAGAGACAGGTGTAGAGAGAGGGAGGAGGGGAGAGAGAGGAGGGGGAGAGAGGGAGGAGGGGAAGAGAGAGAGAGGGGAGAGAGGGAGGAGGGGAAGAGAGAGAGACAGGTGGAGAGAGGGAGGAGGGGAAGAGAGAGACAGGTGGAGAGAGGGAGGAGGGGAAGAGAGAGAGACAGGTGGAGAGAGGGAGGAGGGGAAGAGAGAGCGAGACAGGTGGAGAGAGACAGGAGGAGGAGAAGAGAGAGAGACAGGTGGAGAGAGGGGGAGGAGAAGAGAGAGAGACAGGTGGAGAGGGAGGAGGAGAAGAGAAAGAGACAGGTGGAGAGAGGGAGGAGGGGAAGAGAGAGAGACAGGTGGAGAGGGAGGAGGAGAAGAGAGAGAGACAGGTGGAGAGAGGGAGGAGGGAAGAGAGAGAGACAGGTGGAGAGGGAGGAGGAGAAGAGAGAGAGACAGGTGGAGAGAGGAGAGAGAGGTGGAGAGAGGAGAGAGAGAGAGAGACAGGTGGAGAGAGGAGGAGGAGAAAAGAGAGAGAGACAGGTGGAGAGAGGGGGAGTAGAGAGAGAAGAGAGAGAGACAGGTGGAGAGAGAGGGTGGAGGAGGAGGAGAAGAGAGAGACAGGTGGAGAGAGGAGGAGGAGAAGAGAGAGAGACAGATGGAGAGAGGGGAGGAGAAGAGAGAGAGACAGGTGGAGAGAGGGGGAGAGAAGAGAGAGAGACAGGTGGAGAGAGGAGGAGAGAAGAGAGAGAGACAGGTGGAGAGAGGGGGAGGAGAAGAGAGAGAGACAGGTGGAGAGAGGAGGAGAAGAGAGAGAGACAGGTGGAGAGAGGAGGAGGAGAAGAGAGAGAGACAGGTGGAGAGAGGGGGAGGAGAAGAGAGAGAGACAGGTGGAGAGAGGAGGAGGAGAGAGAGAGAGAGAGAGACAGATGGAGAGAGGGGGAGGGAAGAGAGAGAGACAGGTGGAGAGAGGAGGAGGAGAGAGAGACAGGTGGAGAGAGGGGGAGGAGAAGAGAGAGACAGGTGGAGAGAGGAGGAGAAGAGAGAGAGACAGGTGGAGAGAGGGGGAGGAGAAGAGAGAGAGACAGAGGTCTCGGGTCAGAACACAAAGAATAACTGAAAGACAGAGCAGATGGACTGAACAAAACGTCCAGGAGCCTGACGGGGAGAAAAGAGAGAGGCATCCAAACCCTCCTCAGAGTTAGCAGATCTTCAAGTAAAGACAACAGTGAAGATCAACGAGGCACAGACATAGTGTCTCAAAACGACAATAAGCAGCTCTGCACTACGGCTGTGTCCTAATCGACAAGGGTGCTGCATTTCAGGGCAGCATTTCCAAGGCAGGACGTCAAAATGGGCAAAATACTGCCTTCTAAGGTGCTTTCATTTGGGCAACTTTGAAGGCACCCATGTATCCTTCGCCGAGGACGCTATCCCACAACACCTTGCGACACAGCCAAAATCCCCCCCCAAAAAACTGGAATCCTTAGATACATCAATATTCAGTCAACATCATTTACATATTGAACAAAGGAGAATCCTTACATCAAAATTCAAATCAAATCAAATTTATTTATAAAGCCCTTCATACATCAGCTGATATCTCAAAGTGCTGTACAGAAACCCAGCCTAAAACCCCAAACAGCAAGCAATGCAGGTGTAGAAGCACGTTGGCTAGGAAAAACTCCCTAGAAAGGCAGGAACCTAGAAAGAAACCTAGAGAGGAACCAGGCTATGTGGGGTGGCCAGTCCTCTTCTGGCTGTGCCGGGTGGAGATTATAACATAAAATGGCCAAGATGTTAAAATGTTCATAAATGACCAGCAGGGTCAAATAATAATAATCACAGTGGTTGTCGAGGGTGCAGCAAGTCAGCACCTCAGGAGTAAATGTCAGTTGGTTTTTCATAGCCGATCATTCAGAGTATCTCTACCGCTCCTGCTGCCTGTAGAGAGTTGAAAACAGCAGATCTGGGACAGGTAGCACGTCTGGTGAACAGGTCAGGGTTCCATAGCCGCAGGCAGAACAGTTGAAACTGGAGCAGCAGCACGGCCAGGTGGACTGGGGACAGCAAGGAGTCATTATGCCCGGTAGTTCTGAGGCATGGTCCTAGGGCTCAGGTCCTCCGAGAGAGTGAGAGAAAGAAAGAAAGATTCATTCAACATCATTTACATATTGACCAACGTAGAATCCTTACATACATCAATATTCATTCAACATCATTTACATATTTGTTTCAGAATGTGTTTACTCCATCCAATTACACAACCACTAGCTAAAAGCAACCAAATTGACAATTTCCTCTCTCCACACAAACACACACACACACACACACACACACACACACACACACACACACACAGGGGTCAGTGCAATTGACTGGTGAAAACAACAACAGCACCAACTCTTATTCTCATTCACACCTCCATCCCACTACTGATGATTGGTCCTTTATCAGGGAGGGTAGACCCAGAACTACTGATGATTGGTCCTTTATCAGGGAGGGTAGACCCAGAACTACTGATGATTGGTCCTTTATCAGGGAGGGTAGACCCAGAACTACTGATTATTGGTCCTTTATCAGGGAGGGTAGACCCAGAACTACTGATGATTGGTCCTTTATCAGGGAGGGTAGACCCAGAACTACTGATTATTGGTCCTTTATCAGGGAGGGTAGACCCAGAACTACTGATGATTGGTCCTTTATCAGGGAGGGTAGACCCAGCACTACTGATGATTGGTCCTTTATCAGGGAGGGTAGACCCAGAACTACTGATGATTGGTCCTTTATCAGGGAGGGTAGACCCAGAACTACTGATGATTGGTCCTTTATCAGGGAGGGTAGACCCAGCACTACTGATGATTGGTCCTTTATCAGGGAGGGTAGACCCAGAACTACTGATGATTGGTCCTTTATCAGGGAGGGTAGACCCAGAACTACTGATGATTGGTCCTTTATCAGGGAGGGTAGACCCAGAACTACTGATGATTGGTCCTTTATCAGGGAGGGTAGACACAGCACTACTGATGATTGGTCCTTTATCAGGGAGGGTAGACCCAGCACTACTGATGATTGGTTCTTTATCAGGGAGGGTAGACCCAGAACTACTGATGATTGGTCCTTTGTCAGAGAGGGTAGACCCAGAACTACTGATGATTGGTCCTTTATCAGAGAGGGTAGACCCAGAACTACTGATGATTGGTCCTTTATCAGAGAGGGTAGACCCAGAACTACTGATGATTGGTCCTTTATCAGAGAGGGTAGACCCAGAACTACTGATGATTGGTCCTTTATCAGAGAGGGTAGACCCAGAACTACTGATGATTGGTCCTTTATCAGGGAGGGTAGACCCAGAACTACTGATGATTGGTCCTTTATCAGAGAGGGTAGACCCAGCACCAGAAAGCCATTTGCAATTTAACAGATCAAATATACATGTAAAATAGTTCCAACAGACGCACATCAAAACACTGCAAGATGTTTCAGTCGTTCTCCAATGGCAGGAATGTAAAGAAAGATGACTCTCCTCAAAGGAATCAGATGGCATCCAGAATCCACAACAACACTTTCACTAAAACAACTCTCATTTTTTATGTTGGAAGCTATTAGATTGCATTTTGTTAAAAGATGAGATATAATAATTGTAATCAGAAGATAATATTAACACGTCGATATTATGCGTAACAGATGAAATACCAGTAGTAGAATAATTGCTGATTAAGTCCTGCTCTAGGCCTAATTGAAAATTGTCCATCCAAATCCAAATCCCATTGTTGTGATTTCTTACCAAATTTGTTGTTGTCGTCTTTTCACACTATTCAAACCCCCCAGGGTCAAATTCATGAAGTTGTGTCTTTATCAGATATGAATGTAAGACCCAGATGCAGATCACGTCAGATAACCAATAGTTTAATAATCTCAAAGGTGCAGGACAGCAGGCTCAGAGTCAGGGGCAGAGTGGTCAGGCAGGCTCAGAGTCAGGGGCAGAGTGGTCAGGCAGGCTCAGAGTCAGGGGCAGAGTGGTCAGCCAGGCTCAGAGTCAGGGGCAGAGTGGTCAGGCAGGCTCAGAGTCAGGGGCAGAGTGGTCAGGCAGGCTCAGAGTCAGGGGCAGAGTGGTCAGGCAGGCTCAGAGTCAGGGGCAGAGTGGTCAGGCAGGCTCAGAGTCAGGCAGAGTGGTCATGCAGGCTCAGAGTCAGGGGCAGAGTGGTCAGGCAGGCTCAGAGTCAGGGGCAGAGTGGTCAGCCAGGCTCAGAGTCAGGGGCAGGCAGAGTGGTCAGACAGGTTCAGAGTCAGGGTCAGGCAGAGTGGTCAGGCAGGCTCAGAGTCAGGGGCAGAGTGGTCAGGCAGGCTCAGAGTCAGGGGCAGAGTGGTCAGGCAGGCTCAGAGTCAGGGGCAGAGTGGTCAGGCAGGCTCAGAGTCAGGCAGAGTGGTCATGCAGGCTCAGAGTCAGGGGCAGAGTGGTCAGGCAGGCTCAGAGTCAGGGGCAGAGTGGTCAGTCAGGCTCAGAGTCAGGGGCAGAGTGGTCAGACAGGCTCAGAGTCAGGGTCAGGCAGAGTGGTCAGACAGGTTCAGAGTCAGGGTCAGGCAGGCTCAGAGTCAGGGTCAGGCAGAGTGGTCAGGCAGGCTCAGAGTCAGGGGCAGAGTGGTCAGGCAGGCTCAGAGTCAGGGTCAGGCAGAGTGGTCAGGCAGGCTCAGAGTCAGGGTCAGGCAGAGTGGTCAGGCAGGCTCAGAGTCAGGCAGAGTGGTCAGGCAGGCTCAGGGTCAGGGCCAGGCAGAGTGGTCAGACAGGCTCAGGGTCAGGGCCAGGCAGAGTGGTCAGGCAGGCTCAGGGTCAGGGCCAGGCAGAGTGGTCAGACAGGGTCAGAGTCAGGGTCAGGCAGAGTGGTCAGGCAGGCTCAGAGTCAGGCAGAGTGGTCAGGCAGGCTCAGGGTCAGGGTCAGGCAGAATGGTCAGACAGGCTCAGAGTCAGGGTCAAGCAGAGTGGTCAGGCAGGCTCAGAGTCAGGGGCAGGCAAAGTGGTCAGGCAGGCTCAGAGTCAGGGTCAGGCAGAGTGGTCAGGCAGGCTCAGAGTCAGGGGCAGGCAGAGTGGTCAGGCAGGCTCAGAGTCAGGGGCAGGCAGAGTGGTCAGGCAGGCTCAGAGTCAGGGTCAGGCAGAGTGGTCAGGCAGGCTCAGAGTCAGGGGCAGGCAGAGTGGTCAGGCAGGCTCAGAGTCAGGGGCAGGCAGAGTGGTCAGGCAGGCTCAGGGTCAGGGGCAGGCAGAGTGATCAGGCAGGGTCAGGGGCAGGCAGAGTGGTCAGGCAGGCTCAGAGTCAGGGGCAGCCAGAGTGGTCAGGCAGGCTCAGAGTCAGGCAGAGTGGTCAGGCAGGCTCAGAGTCAGGCAGAGTGGTCAGGCAGGCTCAGGGTCAGGGCCAGGCAGAGTGGTCAGACAGGCTCAGAGTCAGGGTCAGGCAGAGTGGTCAGACAGGGTCAGAGTCAGGGTCAGGCAGAGTGGTCAGGCAGGCTCAGGGTCAGGGTCAGGCAGAATGGTCAGACAGGCTCAGAGTCAGGGTCAGGCAGAGTGGTCAGGCAGGCTCAGAGTCAGGGGCAGGCAGAGTGGTCAGGCAGGCTCAGAGTCAGGGGCAGAGTGGTCAGGCAGGCTCAGAGTCAGGCAGAGTGGTCATGCAGGCTCAGAGTCAGGGGCAGAGTGGTCAGGCAGGCTCAGAGTCAGGGGCAGAGTGGTCAGCCAGGCTCAGAGTCAGGGGCAGGCAGAGTGGTCAGACAGGTTCAGAGTCAGGGTCAGGCAGAGTGGTCAGGCAGGCTCAGAGTCAGGGGCAGAGTGGTCAGGCAGGCTCAGAGTCAGGGGCAGAGTGGTCAGGCAGGCTCAGAGTCAGGGGCAGAGTGGTCAGGCAGGCTCAGAGTCAGGCAGAGTGGTCATGCAGGCTCAGAGTCAGGGGCAGAGTGGTCAGGCAGGCTCAGAGTCAGGGGCAGAGTGGTCAGTCAGGCTCAGAGTCAGGGGCAGAGTGGTCAGACAGGCTCAGAGTCAGGGTCAGGCAGAGTGGTCAGACAGGTTCAGAGTCAGGGTCAGGCAGGCTCAGAGTCAGGGTCAGGCAGAGTGGTCAGGCAGGCTCAGAGTCAGGGGCAGAGTGGTCAGGCAGGCTCAGAGTCAGGGTCAGGCAGAGTGGTCAGGCAGGCTCAGAGTCAGGGTCAGGCAGAGTGGTCAGGCAGGCTCAGAGTCAGGCAGAGTGGTCAGGCAGGCTCAGGGTCAGGGCCAGGCAGAGTGGTCAGACAGGCTCAGGGTCAGGGCCAGGCAGAGTGGTCAGGCAGGCTCAGGGTCAGGGCCAGGCAGAGTGGTCAGACAGGGTCAGAGTCAGGGTCAGGCAGAGTGGTCAGGCAGGCTCAGAGTCAGGCAGAGTGGTCAGGCAGGCTCAGGGTCAGGGTCAGGCAGAATGGTCAGACAGGCTCAGAGTCAGGGTCAAGCAGAGTGGTCAGGCAGGCTCAGAGTCAGGGGCAGGCAAAGTGGTCAGGCAGGCTCAGAGTCAGGGTCAGGCAGAGTGGTCAGGCAGGCTCAGAGTCAGGGGCAGGCAGAGTGGTCAGGCAGGCTCAGAGTCAGGGGCAGGCAGAGTGGTCAGGCAGGCTCAGAGTCAGGGTCAGGCAGAGTGGTCAGGCAGGCTCAGAGTCAGGGGCAGGCAGAGTGGTCAGGCAGGCTCAGAGTCAGGGGCAGGCAGAGTGGTCAGGCAGGCTCAGGGTCAGGGGCAGGCAGAGTGATCAGGCAGGGTCAGGGGCAGGCAGAGTGGTCAGGCAGGCTCAGAGTCAGGGGCAGCCAGAGTGGTCAGGCAGGCTCAGAGTCAGGCAGAGTGGTCAGGCAGGCTCAGAGTCAGGCAGAGTGGTCAGGCAGGCTCAGGGTCAGGGCCAGGCAGAGTGGTCAGACAGGCTCAGAGTCAGGGTCAGGCAGAGTGGTCAGACAGGGTCAGAGTCAGGGTCAGGCAGAGTGGTCAGGCAGGCTCAGGGTCAGGGTCAGGCAGAATGGTCAGACAGGCTCAGAGTCAGGGTCAGGCAGAGTGGTCAGGCAGGCTCAGAGTCAGGGGCAGGCAGAGTGGTCAGGCAGGCTCAGAGTCAGGGTCAGGCAGAGTGGTCAGGCAGGCTCAGAGTCAGGGGCAGGCAGAGTGGTCAGGCAGGCTCAGAGTCAGGGGCAGGCAGAGTGGTCAGGCAGGCTCAGAGTCAGGGTCAGGCAGAGTGGTCAGGCAGGCTCAGGCAGAGTGGTCATGCAGGCTCAGAGTCAGGGGTAGAGTGGTCATGCAGGCTCAGAGTCAGGGGCAGAGTGGTCAGGCAGGCTCAGAGTCAGGGGCAGAGTGGTCAGGCAGGCTCAGAGTCAGGGTCAGGCAGAGTGGTCAGGCAGGCTCAGAGTCAGGGTCAGGCAGAGTAGTCAGGCAGGCTCAGAGTCAGGCAGAGTGGTCAGGCAGGCTCAGGGTCAGGGTCAGGCAGAGTGGTCAGACAGGCTCAGGCAGAGTGGTCAGACAGGTTCAGAGTCAGGGTCAGGCAGGCTCAGAGTCAGGGTCAGGCAGAGTGGTCAGGCAGGCTCAGAGTCAGGGTCAGGCAGAGTGGTCAGGCAGGCTCAGAGTCAGGCAGAGTGGTCATGCAGGCTCAGAGTCAGGGGCAGAGTGGTCAGGCAGGCTCAGAGTCAGGGGCAGAGTGGTCAGTCAGGCTCAGAGTCAGGGGCAGAGTGGTCAGACAGGCTCAGAGTCAGGGTCAGGCAGAGTGGTCAGACAGGTTCAGAGTCAGGGTCAGGCAGGCTCAGAGTCAGGGTCAGGCAGAGTGGTCAGGCAGGCTCAGAGTCAGGGGCAGAGTGGTCAGGCAGGCTCAGAGTCAGGGTCAGGCAGAGTGGTCAGGCAGGCTCAGAGTCAGGGTCAGGCAGAGTGGTCAGGCAGGCTCAGAGTCAGGCAGAGTGGTCAGGCAGGCTCAGGGTCAGGGCCAGGCAGAGTGGTCAGACAGGCTCAGGGTCAGGGCCAGGCAGAGTGGTCAGGCAGGCTCAGGGTCAGGGCCAGGCAGAGTGGTCAGACAGGCTCAGAGTCAGGGTCAGGCAGAGTGGTCAGACAGGGTCAGAGTCAGGGTCAGGCAGAGTGGTCAGGCAGGCTCAGAGTCAGGCAGAGTGGTCAGGCAGGCTCAGGGTCAGGGTCAGGCAGAATGGTCAGACAGGCTCAGAGTCAGGGTCAAGCAGAGTGGTCAGGCAGGCTCAGAGTCAGGGGCAGGCAAAGTGGTCAGGCAGGCTCAGAGTCAGGGTCAGGCAGAGTGGTCAGGCAGGCTCAGAGTCAGGGGCAGGCAGAGTGGTCAGGCAGGCTCAGAGTCAGGGGCAGGCAGAGTGTCAGGCAGGCTCAGAGTCAGGGTCAGGCAGAGTGGTCAGGCAGGCTCAGAGTCAGGGGCAGGCAGAGTGGTCAGGCAGGCTCAGAGTCAGGGGCAGGCAGAGTGGTCAGGCAGGCTCAGGGTCAGGGGCAGGCAGAGTGATCAGGCAGGGTCAGGGGCAGGCAGAGTGGTCAGGCAGGCTCAGAGTCAGGGGCAGCCAGAGTGGTCAGGCAGGCTCAGAGTCAGGCAGAGTGGTCAGGCAGGCTCAGGGTCAGGGCCAGGCAGAGTGGTCAGACAGGCTCAGAGTCAGGGTCAGGCAGAGTGGTCAGACAGGGTCAGAGTCAGGGTCAGGCAGAGTGGTCAGGCAGGCTCAGGGTCAGGGTCAGGCAGAATGGTCAGACAGGCTCAGAGTCAGGGTCAGGCAGAGTGGTCAGGCAGGCTCAGAGTCAGGGGCAGGCAGAGTGGTCAGGCAGGCTCAGAGTCAGGGTCAGGCAGAGTGGTCAGGCAGGCTCAGAGTCAGGGGCAGGCAGAGTGGTCAGGCAGGCTCAGAGTCAGGGGCAGGCAGAGTGGTCAGGCAGGCTCAGAGTCAGGGTCAGGCAGAGTGGTCAGGCAGGCTCAGGCAGAGTGGTCATGCAGGCTCAGAGTCAGGGGTAGAGTGGTCATGCAGGCTCAGAGTCAGGGGCAGAGTGGTCAGGCAGGCTCAGAGTCAGGGGCAGAGTGGTCAGGCAGGCTCAGAGTCAGGGTCAGGCAGAGTGGTCAGGCAGGCTCAGAGTCAGGGTCAGGCAGAGTAGTCAGGCAGGCTCAGAGTCAGGCAGAGTGGTCAGGCAGGCTCAGGGTCAGGGTCAGGCAGAGTGGTCAGACAGGCTCAGGCAGAGTGGTCAGACAGGTTCAGAGTCAGGGTCAGGCAGGCTCAGAGTCAGGGTCAGGCAGAGTGGTCAGGCAGGCTCAGAGTCAGGGTCAGGCAGAGTGGTCAGGCAGGCTCAGAGTCAGGCAGAGTGGTCAGGCAGGCTCAGGGTCAGGGCCAGGCAGAGTGGTCAGACAGGCTCAGAGTCAGGGTCAGGCAGAGTGGTCAGACAGGGTCAGAGTCAGGGTCAGGCAGAGTGGTCAGGCAGGCTCAGAGTCAGGCAGAGTGGTCAGACAGGCTCAGAGTCAGGGTCAAGCAGAGTGGTCAGACAGGCTCAGAGTCAGGGGCAGGCAGAGTGGTCAGGCAGGCTCAGAGTCAGGGTCAGGCAGAGTGGTCAGGCAGGCTCAGAGTCAGGGGCAGGCAGAGTGGTCAGGCAGGCTCAGAGTCAGGGTCAGGCAGAGTGGTCAGGCAGGCTCAGAGTCAGGGGCAGGCAGAGTGGTCAGGCAGGCTCAGAGTCAGGGGCAGGCAGAGTGGTCAGGCAGGCTCAGGGTCAGGGGCAGGCAGAGTGATCAGGCAGGGTCAGGGGCAGGCAGAGTGGTCAGGCAGGCTCAGAGTCAGGGGCAGGCAGAGTGGTCAGGCAGGCTCAGAGTCAGGCAGAGTGGTCAGGCAGGCTCAGAGTCAGGGTCAGGCAGAGTGGTCAGGCAGGCTCAGAGTCAGGGTCAGGCAGAGTGGTCAGGCAGGCTCAGAGTCAGGCAGAGTGGTCAGGCAGGCTCAGGGTCAGGGCCAGGCAGAGTGGTCAGACAGGCTCAGAGTCAGGGTCAGGCAGAGTGGTCAGACAGGGTCAGAGTCAGGGTCAGGCAGAGTGGTCAGGCAGGCTCAGAGTCAGGCAGAGTGGTCAGGCAGGCTCAGAGTCAAGGGCAGGCAGAGTGGTCAGGCAGGCTCAGGGTCAGGGGCAGGCAGAGTGATCAGGCAGGGTCAGGGTCAGGCAGAGTGGTCAGGCAGGCTCAGAGTCAGAGTCAGGCAGAGTGGTCAGGCAGGCTCAGAGTCAGGGGCAGGCAGAGTGGTCAGGCAGGCTCAGAGTCAGGCAGAGTGGTCAGGCAGGCTCAGAGTCAGGCAGAGTGGTCAGGCAGGCTCAGAGTCAGAGTCAGGCAGAGTGGTCAGGCAGGCTCAGAGTCAGGCAGAGTGGTCAGGCAGGCTCAGAGTCAGAGTCAGGCAGAGTGGTCAGGCAGGCTCAGAGTCAGAGACAGGACAGGGTCAAAACCAGGAGGGCAAGAAAAAGAGAGACTTGGGGGAGGGGGGGATCAGGCGCTGAGACAAACAGGCTGGTTGGCTTGAACAAACAAGACGAACTGGCACCAGACAGACAGAGAACACAGTTATAAATACAATGGGATGGACGACACCTGGAGGGAGTGGAGACAATCACAAACACAGGTGAAAACAGATCAGGGCGTGACACTCTCAGCCTGTAGATCAACATATTGCAAACATATCATCTGAACATGGTGTCAGTACAAAACTACACACATATTTTAGAATTTATTTGATAATCGCTAATCAATATCGAAAAAAACAGTGCATGTTTTTTCCCATGAAACTGCACGTTATCATCTTCTCTCTCCAATGTGAGGGGTTATAACAGTAGTCTAGGGGTTATAACAGTAGTCTAGTGGGAGGGGTTATAACAGTAGTCTAGGGGTTATAACAGTAGTCTAGTGGGAGGGGTTATAGCAGTAGTCTAGGGGTTATAACAGTAGTCTAGTGGGAGGGGTTATAACAGTAGTCTAGTGGGAGGGGTTATAACAGTAGTCTAGGGGTTATAACAGTAGTCTAGTGGGAGGGGTTATAGCAGTAGTCTAGTGGTTATAGCAGTAGTCTAGGGGTTTTGTCAGTAGTCTAGTGTGAGGGGTTATGTCAGTAGTCTAGTGTGAGGGGTTATGTCAGTAGTCTAGTGTGAGGGGTTATGTCAGTAGTCTAGTGTGAGGGGTTATGACAGTAGTCTAGTGTGAGGGGTTATAACAGTAGTCTAGTGTGAGGGGTTATAACAGTAGTCTAGTGTGAGGGGTTATGTCAGTAGTCTAGTGTGAGGGGTAATAACAGTAGTCTAGGGGTTATACCAGTAGTCTAATGTGAGGGGTTATAACAGTAGTCTAGTGGGAGGGGTTATAACAGTAGTCTAGGGGTTATAACAGTAGTCTAATGTGAGGGGTTATAACAGTAGTCTAGTGGGAGGGGTTATAACAGTAGTCTAGGGGTTATAACAGTAGTCTAGTGGGAGGGGTTATAACAGTAGTCTAGGGGTTATATCAGTGGTCTAGTGTGAGGGGTTATAACAGTGGTCTAGTGTGAGGGGTTATGACAGTAGTCTAGTGGGAGGGGTTATGTCAGTAGTCTAGTGTGAGGGGTTATAACAGTAGTCTAGTGTGAGGGGTTATAACAGTAGTCTAGTGTGAGGGGTTATAACAGTAGTCTAGTGTGAGGGGTTATAACAGTAGTCTAGGGGTTATATCAGTGGTCTAGTGTGAGGGGTTATAACAGTAGTCTAGTGTGAGGGGTTATGACAGTAGTCTAATGTGAGGGGTTATAACAGTAGTCTAGTGTGAGGGGTTATAGCAGTAGTCTAGGGGTTATAACAGTAGTCTAGTGGGAGGGGTTTAACAGTAGTCTAGTGTGAGGGGTTATAACAGTAGTCTGGTGTGAGGGGTTATATCAGTAGTCTAGTGTGAGGGGTTATAACAGTAGTCTAGTGTGAGGGGTTATAACAGTAGTCTAGGGGGTTATAACAGTAGTCTAGTGTGAGGGGTTATGACAGTAGTCTAGTGGGAGGGGTTATAACAGTAGTCTAGTGTGAGGGGTTATAACAGTAGTCTAGTGTGAGGGGTTATAACAGTAGTCTAGTGTGAGGGGTTATAACAGTAGTCTAGTGTGAGGGGTTGTAACAGTAGTCTAGTGTGAGGGGTTATAACAGTAGTCTAGGGGTTATGTCAGTAGTCTAGTGGGAGGGGTTATAACAGTAGTCTAGTGGGAGGGGTTATATCAGTAGTCTAGTGGGAGGGGTTATAACAGTAGTCTAGGGGTTATACCAGTAGTCTAGTGGGAGGGGTTATAACAGTAGTCTAGGGGTTATAACAGTAGTCTAGTGGGAGGGGTTATAGCAGTAGTCTAGTGGTTATAGCAGTAGTCTAGGGGTTATGTCAGTAGTCTAGTGTGAGGGGTTATGACAGTAGTCTAGTGTGAGGGGTTATGACAGTAGTCTAGTGTGAGGGGTTATAACAGTAGTCTAGTGTGAGGGGTTATAACAGTAGTCTAGTGTGAGGGGTTATAACAGTAGTCTAGTGTGAGGGGTTATGTCAGTAGTCTAGTGTGAGGGGTAATAACAGTAGTCTAGGGGTTATACCAGTAGTCTAATGTGAGGGGTTATAACAGTAGTCTAGTGGGAGGGGTTATAACAGTAGTCTAGGGGTTATAACAGTAGTCTAGTGTGAGGGTTATGTCAGTAGTCTAGTGTGAGGGGTTATAACAGTAGTCTAGTGTGAGGGTTATAACAGTAGTCTAGTGTGAGGGTTATAACAGTAGTCTAGGGGTTATATCAGTGGTCTAGTGTGAGGGGTTATAACAGTGGTCTAGTGTGAGGGTTATGACAGTAGTCTAGTGGGAGGGGTTATGTCAGTAGTCTAGTGTGAGGGGTTATAACAGTAGTCTAGTGTGAGGGGTTATAACAGTAGTCTAGTGTGAGGGGTTATAACAGTAGTCTAGTGTGAGGGTTATAACAGTAGTCTAGGGGTTATATCAGTGGTCTAGTGTGAGGGGTTATAACAGTAGTCTAGTGTGAGGGGTTATGACAGTAGTCTAATGTGAGGGGTTATAACAGTAGTCTAGTGTGAGGGGTTATAGCAGTAGTCTAGGGGTTATAACAGTAGTCTAGTGGGAGGGGCCTTAACAGTAGTCTAGTGTGAGGGGTTATAACAGTAGTCTGGTGTGAGGGGTTATATCAGTAGTCTAGTGTGAGGGGTTATAACAGTAGTCTAGTGTGAGGGGTTATAACAGTAGTCTAGGGGTTATAACAGTAGTCTAGTGTGAGGGGTTATGACAGTAGTCTAGTGGGAGGGGTTATAACAGTAGTCTAGTGTGAGGGGTTATAACAGTAGTCTAGTGTGAGGGGTTATAACAGTAGTCTAGTGTGAGGGGTTATAACAGTAGTCTAGTGTGAGGGGTTGTAACAGTAGTCTAGTGTGAGGGGTTATAACAGTAGTCTAGGGGTTATGTCAGTAGTCTAGTGGGAGGGTTATAACAGTCGTCTAGTGGGAGGGGTTATATCAGTAGTCTAGTGGGAGGGGTTATAACAGTAGTCTAGGGTTATACCAGTAGTCTAGTGGGAGGGGTTATAACAGTAGTCTAGGGGTTATACCAGTAGTCTAGTGGGAGGGGTTATAACAGTAGTCTAGGGGTTATACCAGTAGTCTAATGTGAGGGGTTATAACAGTAGTCTAGTGTGAGGGGTTATGACAGTAGTCTAATGTGAGGGGTTATAACAGTAGTCTAGTGTGAGGGTTATAGCAGTAGTCTAGGGTTATAACAGTAGTCTAGTGGGAGGGTTTAACAGTAGTCTAGTGTGAGGGGTTATAACAGTAGTCTGGTGTGAGGGGTTATATCAGTAGTCTAGTGTGAGGGTTATAACAGTAGTCTAGTGTGAGGGTTATAACAGTAGTCTAGGGGTTATAACAGTAGTCTAGTGTGAGGGGTTATAACAGTAGTCTAGTGTGAGGGGTTATAACAGTAGTCTAGTGTGAGGGGTTATAACAGTAGTCTAGTGTGAGGGGTTATAAAGTAGTCTAGTGTGAGGGGTTGTAACAGTAGTCTAGGTTGAGGGGTTATAACAGTAGTCTAGGGGTTATACCAGTAGTCTAGTGGGAGGGGTTATAACAGTAGTCTAGGGGTTATACCAGTAGTCTAATGTGAGGGGTTATAACAGTAGTCTAGTGTGAGGGGTTATAGCAGTAGTCTAGGGGTTATAACAGTAGTCTAATGGGAGGTGTTTAACAGTAGTCTAGTGTGAGGGGTTATAACAGTAGTCTGGTGTGAGGGGTTATATCAGTAGTCTAGTGTGAGGGGTTATAACAGTAGTCTAGTGTGAGGGGTTATAACAGTAGTCTAGGGGTTATAACAGTAGTCTAGTGTGAGGGTTATGACAGTAGTCTAGTGGGAGGGGTTATAACAGTAGTCTAGTGTGAGGGGTTATAACAGTAGTCTAGTGTGAGGGGTTATAACAGTAGTCTAGTGTGAGGGTTATAACAGTAGTCTAGTGTGAGGTGTTGTAACAGTAGTCTAGTGTGAGGGGTTATAACAGTAGTCTAGTGGGAGGGGTTATAACAGTAGTCTAGTGGGAGGGGTTATATCAGTAGTCTAGTGGGAGGGGTTATAACAGTAGTCTAGGGGTTATACCAGTAGTCTAGTGGGAGGGGTTATAACAGTAGTCTAATGTGAGGGGTTATAACAGTAGTCTAGTGGGAGGGGTTATAACAGTAGTCTAGGGGTTATACCAGTAGTCTAGTGGGAGGGGTTATAACAGTAGTCTAGGGTTATACCAGTAGTCTAATGTGAGGGGTTATAACAGTAGTCTAGTGTGAGGGGTTATAACAGTAGTCTCTATAACAGTAGTCTAGTGTGAGGGGTTATGACAGTAGTCTAGTGGGAGGGGTTATAACAGTAGTCTAGTGTGAGGGTTATGTCAGTAGTCTAGTGTGAGGGGTTATAACAGTAGTCTAGGGGTTATGTCAGTAGTCTAGTGTGAGGGTTATAACAGTAGTCTAGGGGTTATAACAGTAGTCTAGTGTGAGGGTTATGACAGTAGTCTAGTGGGAGGGGTTATAACAGTAGTCTAGTGTGAGGGGTTATGTCAGTAGTCTAGTGTGAGGGTTATGTCAGTAGTCTAGTGTGGGGGTTATAACAGTAGTCTAGGGGTTATGTCAGTAGTCTAGTGTGAGGGGTTATGTCAGTAGTCTAGTGTGAGGGGTTATATCAGTAGTCTAGTGTGAGGGGTTATAACAGTAGTGTAGGGGTTATGTCAGTAGTCTAGTGTGAGGGGTTATAACAGTAGTCTAGGGGTTATGACAGTAGTCTAGTATGAGGGGTTATAACAGTAGTCTAGTGTGAGGGGTTATGTCAGTAGTCTAGGGGTTATGACAGTAGTCTAGTGTGAGGGGTTATGACAGTAGTCTAGTGTGAGGGGTTATAACAGTAGTCTAGTGTGAGGGGTTATAACAGTAGTCTAGTGTGAGGGGTTGTAACAGTAGTCTAGTGTGAGGGGTTATAACAGTAGTCTAGGTGTTATGTCAGTAGTCTAGTGGGAGGGGTTATAACAGTAGTCTAGTGGGAGGGGTTATATCAGTAGTCTAGTGGGAGGGGTTATAACAGTAGTCTAGGGGTTATACCAGTAGTCTAGTGGGAGAGGTTATAACAGTAGTCTAATGTGAGGGGTTATAACAGTAGTCTAGTGGGAGGGGTTATAACAGTAGTCTAGGGGTTATACCAGTAGTCTAGTGGGAGGGTTATAACAGTAGTCTAGGGGTTATACCAGTAGTCTAATGTGAGGGGTTATAACAGTAGTCTAGTGGGAGGGGTTATAACAGTAGTCTAGGGGTTATAACAGTCGTCTAGTGTGAGGGGTTATGTCAGTAGTCTAGTGTGAGGGGTTATGACAGTAGTCTAGTGTGAGGGGTTATGACAGTAGTCTAGTGTGAGGGGTTATAACAGTAGTCTAGTGTGAGGGATTATAACAGTAGTCTAGTGTGAGGGTTATAACAGTAGTCTAGTGTGAGGGGTTATGTCAGTAGTCTAGTGTGAGGGTAATAACAGTAGTCTAGGGGTTATACCAGTAGTCTAATGTGAGGGTTATAACAGTAGTCTAGTGGGAGGGGTTATAACAGTAGTCTAGGGGTTATAACAGTAGTCTAGGGGTTATAACAGTAGTCTAGTGTGATGGGTTATGTCAGTAGTCTAGTGTGAGGGGTTATGACAGTAGTCTAGTGTGAGGGGTTATGTCAGTAGTCTAGTGGGAGGGGTTATAACAGTAGTCTAGTGTGAGTGGTCATGTCAGTAGTCTAGTGTGAGGGGTATAAACAGTAGTCTAGGGGTTATGTCAGTAGTCTAGTGTGAGGGGTTATAACAGTAGTCTAGTGGGAGGGGTTATAACAGTAGTCTAGTGTGAGGGGTTATATCAGTAGTCTAGTGGGAGGGTTATATCAGTAGTCTAGTGGGAGGGGTTATGACAGTAGTCTAGTGGGAGGGTTATAACAGTGGTCTAGTGTGAGGGGTTATAACAGTAGTCTAGGGGTTATATCAGTAGTCTAGTGTGAGGGGTTATAGCAGTAGTCTAGTGGTTATATCAGTAGTCTAGTGGGAGGGGTTATAGCAGATGTCTAGTGTGAGGGGTTATAACAGTAGTCTAGTGTGAGGGGTTATAGCAGTAGTCTAGGGGTTATAACAGTGGTCTAGTAGTCGAAAGGCACGGAGTTGAATGGAAATGATGAGTTTAGTGTGAAAACACCCTAAATATCTATTTTGTTGAGCAACAATGTCTCTTTCCTCCAATCAAAGTAAACATTCAATTCAGTTTAGTCCCAAAATTCAGCAATACATTAAAAAAAAATAAGATCAATTGAATTAATTAGTCCCCAGTTCACAGGGAATAATATATAGTCCCCAGTTCACAGGGAATAATATATAGTCCCCAGTTCA